>NW_025091158.1:300000-391150 GCF_016509475.1 Prionailurus bengalensis
ACAACATATAGAAGACACAGAAAATATCACACATACAGTGTACCCATGTGTATACCACACACAAATCATAGACCAGCTATTAACCAAAAATACACAGCACACACACAAATAGCATGCACACACATCATATACACCACAAAGAACACATGTGTCTCACACACCATACACACAACATGCATATATCACACACACAACACACATATACATAATACAGGACACACATTTGCCACTCAAACACTACACATACATGACAGGGAAACCACACATATATGTCACAAATACCACACATACCACACTGAATCCACACTCATATCACACATAATACATACACCATGCCTATATTACACACACACACACACACACACACACCACAAGCCATACAGCTCATGGAAATAATGAATTCAGTACACACACCACCCCCACACAAAGACAAGCACTAATAACACAATAATACACATACATCACACACACTCCACACCCACACACCACATAAACACCACACCCATCACACAATACCAAGAAAACACACATACCAAATATATACCACACACACATAACATATACCACACAGAACAAACACATTCATCTCTCACACTCACACCACACATGCAGCACACACACCAAAGACAGACCACACATTCAACACACAGACACACACAGCATGCCACAAATATACCACCAACACACACAAAACAGATACTTGACAGACTCCTCACATATAACATTTCCACAAACACCACAAGTGAAAACAAAGGAATATGTAACACACATACCACATATACACCAAATACATACCACACATGCCACACACACTTACACACACAGAACATTCAACTCACAAAGTCCAGACATACACTGTACTCACAGCATACTTTCACAACACCACACCATATGCACACCTAGCAAAGGTATACCACACACTCATCACAGATATACCAACACACACCAAACATACACCACACACAGACATCAAACACTATATATAAATCACATACACAACACAGATATAACACACATGCAATACATGCAACCACACAAATTACACACAAACACCACACATGTATCACACATAACACAATACACAAAGACACAACACACAAACACAGCACATTTATGAAAAATACACCACATACGACCACACGTACATTACACTCAAGACACTTATAACACACATACATGCACACCCTGACATACCACACACCTTGCACATCGCATTAGCCACATTAATACTACATACATACCTACATCACACATATACCATGTACAGATACGTACATTACACACACCACATATACACCACACACTCACGATGCATATGCCACAAACATATCCAACACAGATCACACATGCCCCACACACCCACAGTTATAACCCTCCCACAGTGTCTCACACTCAACACATATACAGCACACAATTTCCAAACAAACCATCTCCCATATACCACACACACTCCACATACACACCACATACTCCAAACCTACACCACATATACAGAAGACAGATGCCACCTCCTCTACACATAAACTACACAGACATCGCACACAATGTACATATAGACACAAATGTGACTTTTATACCACACAGCTACACCACACCTACACCAAACACACAGCAACAGATAGTACAAACACATACCTCGCATGACACACGAATACCACACAAACACTTCACCCATTCACCACATACACACCACATACACATCACACAGATATCTTCCACACACTATTTTCTATGCATAATACACATACCACACACACATACATACACACCCTACACACATATACCACACAAACACACTCCATATATACACCACATCCATGCCAAACATGTACCACACAAAACACACTGATACTACACAGAGACCACATATACAATAAACATAATAAACACACCATGATAATCCGTACGTGCATGACATACAGACACTATGCACACTACGCACACCACACTTATATTACACAAACTCCAGCCATATACCACACCACAAAACCACACATGTACCACATACAAAACACACACGTCATACGAAGACCACACAGGCATTATATGTGGAGCATACACGCATGATATATATAGTACAGTCACAACACGTATACCACACAGCACACAGAAAGACACACACACCACCTACAAACCACCAACACAACATACACACATCACGCTCACCACAAAAATACCATACACAGACACAAACCACATATACAACATACGTGCCATCCATACAGAACAGGATTATGCACTGAACCAAAACCACTCCAAATGTATACCACACACACCACACATGTACCCCTCAAAACACCCACTAGACACCACCCACGCCTTGTGATTTACTGCCTGAAATAACACTGCTCAAGTGTCTTTCATGTAGACTTTCACATACATCTCACAGTTTGTTGAAACATTATTAGTGTGTGTTGGAAGAGCTAGCATGGCAACCGTGCAGTCTCATCCCTTGAACATAGCTAGTATCACTAGCAAATCATTCTAAATACCCCAGAAAGCAACCTGAAGACTGACAGAACCAAGTCCATAGCTACAGGGAGAGAAGAATCCACATCAAAGAAGGTAGGAAGCACAGAGGGGGTTTGGGGGAGAGATATATCAAGGGTGCTGCAGTGGAGAGGGAGCCTTCATTGAGGAAAGAGGGGAAGGGAGAGGAGCACACAGGGGAACATACAAGGTGAACCTTTCCCCAAAGACACATGGAAAGAGGCTCAACATCACTCATCATCAGGGAAATACAAATCAATACTACAATGAGATATCACCACACATCTGTCAGAAAGGCCAAATTTCACAACGCAAGGAACAACTTGCGTTGGCAAGGATGGGAAGAAGGGGAAACCCTCTGACACTGTGGGTGGCAATGCAAACTGGTGCAGCCAATCTGGAAAACAGGACACAATTTTGTCAAATATTAAGAATAGGACTGCCCTGCGGCACCTGGGTGGCACAGTCAGGCGACTGACTCTTGATAGCCACTCAAGTCAGGATCTCACAATCATGGGACTGAGCCCTCATTCGGCTCTGCACTGGCAGCATGGAGTGCACTTGGGATTCTCTCTCCATCTCTCTCTGCCCCTCCCCATCTCTCACTCTATCACTATCTCTCTCTCAAATAAATTAATTAAAAAATTGCTTACCCTTTAACACTTAGAGTTGCCCTATGATCCAGCAATTGCCCTATGAGGTATTTACCCAAAGGATACAAAAATAATAATTCAAAAGGATACAGGCACCCCACTGTTTTTAGCAGCATAATGGAAAATAGCCAATTATGGAAAGAGCTCAAATGTCCACTGGCTGAGGAATGGATGGAGATGTGGTGTATATATACAATGGGATATTACACAGCCATGAAAGAGAATGAAATTTTCCTTTGCAATGATTTGGATGGAGCTCAAGAATATTATGCTAAGTGAAATAAGTCAGTCAGAGAAAGGCTTATACCGTATGATTTCACTCCTATGTGTAAGGTAAGAAACAAAACAAATAAATAATCATGGTGGAAAAAAGAAAGTGGCAAAACAAGAAACATACTCTTAACTATAGAGAACAAACTGATAGTTACCAGAGGAAAGATTGGTGGGAGGATTGGGTTATATAGGAGATGGGAATGAAGGAGTACACTTTGTCATGTGCACCAGGAGTTGTGTGGAAGGGTGAAACAACTGAATTCTACACCTGAAACTATTATTCCACTGTATGTTAACTAACTGGAATTTAAATAAAAACTTTAAAAAACATTCTATAGTAGCCATAGGGAAAGGCCCCGTGCTTAAGTGCCCAAAGTATTACTGTGCTTCAAGTGACATTCTTGTCCCTCATAGACATATAGAGTAACACTTTCCTCACCACCTCTCTGTGTAGACACTGTGCTTTACTGATGAAAAGTACCCTTGGCTGCAAGAGGGTCTTAGAAAGCTTCTTGAGGATATGTAGTCAGAAGTATTCTTAAACCCTTGTGTAGAAGCACCAGGAAATGGCCTAGTGTTAGGTGCCTAAAAGTACAGTGTGGTACACTGTGTCTGTCCCCTCCACCAACTGAGATCCCTGGTTTGTAGGTGAGTTTCCAAGCCATTCCTGACCTAATGCAGGGCTCTCAGAGCCTGATGTCCAAGAGGACAGCAACCCTCCAATGTCCCTGCTCCCCTGGGGCTGGGCAGACAACAGTATCATAGGAATGGGAGCCACATGGACCCCCGCCCCTAATACATGGAGCTACCCTCATTCGGAAGAACAGTCTGTGAAAATACACCGTGCTCCATGGCATGATCAGCACATAAAAAGGCTTTTGAATAAATAGTGCACCAAGGTTCATTCCCACCTCTTGATCATCACGTGGAAGCACATTCTTCGTATCGCAGAGCCACTGCTGACCCTCTCTACCAATATGATGGGATAAAACCCACCAGAATTCAAAGTTCTGCTCTATTTCCTAAGGGAGAATGTGAGCCTCTTGCTCACAGGGCTACAAAGGGCATCCTTTGGAACACTCCTATAGCCAAAGACCCCAAAAGTTCTTTTGATTCCTGTGCTGGCCAGATTGTGAATACTTGTGCTTGTCAGGTTCTTCTAAACATGAAGAACACTAGCCCTCGTGTTGCATCCAGTTTCAGAAAATTGCTTTATCATCCATCAAGCTTCATCTTGGGGTCCACAAAAACTCCGTCTTTTAGAGTATTATATCATGCTGCAGATGTCCAATGGGAACTAGCCCTTATGACTGTGTGACAGGTGGAGCCAGAGTCCCTGGCCTTGTGGTTCCAGGACTACATGGACATCCAGAGCCCTAGGGCATCAGAAGGGGTCCAGTCGAGAGCTGTGCATGGGGAGTCTCGGGCAGATGTATAGGCCAGGAGCTGGCTCCCTTGCTAGGCCTCAGGGAAATGAAGATAAACATCTCCATTCCACATTGATCACATTCCCATTGGATGGAAATATCGAATGCCCTTTGGTCCTGGCTGCAGCCATCTCCTCAGCCTCCCTGTGTTTCTGACTGCCTCTTGATTCACACTTAGGAGACATGGAGCTGACACTCACTCAGCAGGCACCCAAGGACGGGCATCTGGTTCCCACTCCATGCCATGCTCAGTTATAGCCATCAGCATCGGATATCCCAAAGGAGAATACTCCTCATATCAGTGAGCTTGATGGTTGGCTATTTGTAGCAAGAGGTGGAGAGAGTGGAGCCAGATCGCCTCCTTGCTCTGCCTGATTGAGGTGCCTTCCTTCTGAAAGCAGACACTCCACACATGAGCATGAGGTTCCAGAAGCTGGTCAGCACAGAAAGAGCCCTTTACAGGAATAGGGTACCAATGCCTCTCTCCACACTTTGGAACCAGAGCTGGGAACACCTCCCAGCTACAGCACTCTCAGAGCTCACTCCATGCAATTGCGTGAAAAGTGTCAAAAGCCATCCAAGTCCCAGGGCTATCTAGGTCCTTCTGAAGGAATAAGGCAGGCCTGGTGTTGACAGGGCTCCCAGATGGAGACTCTAGAGGGTGTTTTTGCCTTAGCCCTCTGGTGTTCTTCTTCTTACAGCCAGGTTGCCAGGAACAGGGCCTGGGTATTCCCATCTCCATAGAATTCCTCGTCCACACTCTGAAGACCTCTGACCCACCTTATTCGCCTTGACACATCTTGGATCTCTTGTAGAAACATGGTTCTTCCCACAGTCCATTCAGAATCAGTGTCTCAAAAAGTCCTATCTTCTGTCTTCCACCTGGGAGTGTGGTTAAGTCCTTGGGACTGGGGGTGAGATTTTGCCACAGGGCTCCTTCTTCATTAATTCATTTGGTTTCAGAAGTATGTAGCCATACTGAGGCTGAGGGAATTTGAAGGCGTCCCAGCAGAGGATGTTTGGTGAGTAGGCTAGGCCAGAGATTTGGACAGGGAGCTGGCCTCTTTCTGGGCCAAGGGCAAATGAAGCAAGACATCTTCTGTCCAAGTGAATCCCCATTCGCACTGGAAATGTCAAGTTATGGCCCACCTGGCACCCACTTCATCTCCCTTGCTGTGTGTCTGAGAAATGTTTTATTTTTCTCCCTTAGGAGCTATGGAGTCATCACTAACTCAGCTCGTACCCCTGCCTAGGCCGCAACTTCCCACTCTGTTCCTGTGCTCAGGGAGAGCTATCAGGCTCTGCTCCACCAAAGGAAAGAAGGCCTTGAGTCCCGGTGTACTTAGTGCTTGGACTGCTGTGCTATGGAGGGTAAAGGAGAGCCAGCTTGCCTCACCGACCTGGATGACTGAGGTGCCTTTATTCTGAAAAGCCCACAGTTTGCACATGGGCAGTATGAATGAGGAAGGGGTGAGCATTGGAAGAGCCCTTGCCAGGAATGAGGGAACCAAGTCCTTGTTGCAGATTCCTAAGCAAGAGCCCTCAGAACCCCATAGCTACAGCTCAAACACTGCTGCCTCCCTCAACTGATGGGAAAAAATGTCATGGATAGACCAAGAGCCCTCAGAACCCCATAGCTACAGCTCAAACACTGCTGCCTCCCTCAATGATGGGAAAAAATGTCATGGATAGACCAAGCCAGAAATCCCTGGCTCCTAAAGAAAGAAGGCAGGCTTCTTGTTGACAGGGCTCCCAGGTGTAGTCCTTCAGAGGCCCCACCTTGGCCTAAACCCACAGGCCTTTCTTATTCTGGATACAACCTGGTTGATAGGAGACTGCGAATGGTACTTCATTCTCAACTTTCTCCAAATCTCATGTGTGGTGAAGAACTCTGGCAGTGTGTGTCTCCATTGCCACTCCTGAGCTTTTGTAATGAGAGGGGGTTGACATGGACACTATTCTGGAACAGTGTCTCAGAGTAATATCCTCTTGTTTCAGCTTGGAGGTTTGGTGGTATGTCTGTGATGGTGATAGAGGTATAGCATTGGGTCCTTCTGAATTTGGTTTCAGAATGATGTGGCCCTGCCCATACCCAGGGTGTGTGAAGGTGCCCATGGAGAATGCTCTTGGGTAGTCAAAGCCCGTGGTTGGGGGTGGAGCCCACCTCCTGTGTGGGGCAAGGGGAAGGGAAGGTCATGGTCTCTTTCCTCAGTTTCCCATATGCCCATTTGAATGCACAGATTTGGCTCATTGTAGTCATTGAGTAGTCGGTCATTCCTTTCTCATTGCTGCTTTCCTAACTTGCTCTCAGTTCACACATGGTTACCCTACCCTTTGTCACCTACACCAACCGAGGCCCCCAGTTTAGGGGTGAGTTTCCCAGCCTTTTCCAACCCAGTACAGGGCTCCCAGAGGTGATGTCCCAGAGGACAGCTGCCCACCCCTGTACCTGAGCCCCTGGTGGCAGGCAGGCTACAGTATCATGCAAATGGGTAGGCACATGGACCACTGTCCCTAATGGAGGGAGCTACCTTCAATTGGAAGAACAGTTTGTGCATATGCACTATGATTCTGGATGTGATCAGTGCACAAAAATGCTTTTGAATAAATAGAGCACCGAGGCCTCGTTCCCACCATCTGATCATCACATGGAAGCACATTCTTCCTATGTCACAGCCAATGTTGCCCCCCTCTACTAATATGATGGGCAGAAGCACACCAGAGGCCAAATTTCCCCTCTATTTCCTTTTTAAAAAACTTTTTGTACATTTATTTATTTTTGAGAGACAGGGTGAGACAGAGCACAAGCAGGGGGAGGGGCAGAGAGAAAAGGAGACACAGAATCCAAAGCAGGCTCCAGGCTCAGAGCAAGCGTTCAGCACAGAGCCCGATGTGGGGCTTGGACCCACAAATTGCAAGATCATGACCTGAGCTGAAGTCGGTCACCCAACTGACTGAGCCACTCAGGTGCCACCCCCCTGTATTTCTTAAGGGAGAATGTGGGCTTCTTGCTCACAGGGCTCCAAAGGGCATCCTGTGGAGAACTGTAGCCAAAGTCCCAAATGTTTTTGTGATTCTTGAGCAAGGCACATTATGAAATCATTGTGCTGGTCAGGTTCTTCTGAACATGAACAACTCTGGCCCTCAGTGCATCCACTTTCATGACATTGCTTTGTCATCCATCAGGTTCGTCTTCAGGTACATAAAAATTCAGTCTTTCAGAGTACCAAATCCAGCTGCAGATGTCCAATGGTGCCACCCCTGTGACTTTGGGACAGGTGGAGCCAAAGGGTCCCTGGCCTTTTGGTTTCAGGACTACATGGGCATCCAGAGCACTAGGGCTTTGGAAGGGGTCCAGTCGATAGCTGTTTGTGTAGAGGCTGGGCCAGACATATTAGCGGGAAGCTGGCCCCTTTGGTGGTCTTATGGAAATGAAGATAAACATCTTCATTCCACATGATTGCATTCACATTTGATGGAAATATTGAATGCCCTTAGGTTCTGGCTGCAGCCATATTCTCTCCCTTTGTTTCTGTTTCTGACTGCCTCTTCATTCACTCTCAGGAGACTTGGAGCTGGCATTCACTAAGCAGGTGTCATCCAGGGACAGGCATCGGCTTCCCAGTCAGTCCCATACTCAGTACCAACCATAAGCATCGGATATCACAAAGGAGAATAGTTTTCCTATCTCTGAGTTTGGTGCTTGGTTGTTTGTAGCCAGGGGCAGGGGACACGGGAGCCAGCTCACCTCCATGATCTGCCTGATTGAGATGTCTTCCTTCTGAAAAGCAGACAGTTTCCACAGGAGCAGTGGGCTCCAGAAGCTTGTCAGCACAGAAAGAGCTTTGTACTGAAGAGGCACCAATGCCCCTCCCCACACTTTGGAGCCACAGCTCCGGGAACCTCCAAGCTACAACACTGTCACTGTTCACTCCATTCAACAATGGGAAAAGCAACAAAGGCAAGCCAAGTACCAGGTTCTATAGGTCCTTCTGAAGGAAGAAAGCAGTCCTTGTTGCTGAGAGAGCTCCCAGAAGGAGACTCTAGAGGGCACTTATGCCTTAAGCTCTCTGTTGTTTCTTCTCCTCACGGCCATCCAGGTTGCCAGGAGTTGGTGCTGGGCACTCCCTACTCCATAGAATTCACCTTCCAAGCTCTGAAGATCTCTGGACCTCCTTATCCACCTTGACACATCTTTGCCCTCTTGTAGAAAAAAGGTTCTTCCCGCAATCCATTCAGAATCAGTGTCTCAAGAGTCTATCCTCTGAATTCCATCTGGGAGTCTGATCCAGTCCTTGTGACTGTGGGAGACAGTTCCTCAGGGCTACTTCTTCATTAATTCACTGGGTTTCAGAAGTATGCAGCCATTCAGAGCTCAGGGATTGGAAGGGGACTGGGGGAGGACATCTGGTGTTTAGGCTGGGCCAGAGATTTGGGCAGAGAGCAGGACTCCTTCTGGGCAGAGGCAGCTGAAGAAAGCCATCTTTCCAAGTGGATCCCAATTCCCACCATAAATGTCGAGCTTTGGCCCACCTGGCACCCATTTGCTTTCCCTTGCTGTGTGTCTGACAATATATTTTTTTTTTCTCCCTTAGGCACCATGAAGCCATCACTCACTCAGCTGGCAAACCTGGCTAGGCTGCAATCTCCTGCTCTGCTCCTGTACTCAGGAAGAACTATCAGGCTCTGCTCTACCAAAGGAAAGAAGGCCTTGAGTTCCTGGGTGCTTGGTGCTTGGCCTGCTGTGCTATGGAGGGTGAAGGGGAGCCAGCTTGCCTCACTGACCTGCATGACTGGGTTGCCTTTATCCTGAGAAGCACACAGTTTGTACATGGGCAGTATGAATGAGGAGGGTGTGAGTATTGGAATATCCCTTGCCAGGAATGAGGGAACCAAGTCCTTGTTGCAGATTCCTGAGCAAGAGCCCTCAGAACCCCATAGCTACAACTCAAACACTGCTGCCTCCCTTAACTTATGGGAAATGTGGCATGGATAGACCAAGCCAGAAATCCCTGGCTCCTAAAGAAAGAAGGCAGGCTTCCTGCTGACAGAGCTCCCAGGTGTAGTCCTTCAGAGGATGCCTTTGGCCTAATCCCACAGGCCTTTCTCATTCTGGATACAACCTGGTTGATAGGAGACTGCGAACAGTACTTCTCAACTTTCTCCAAATCCCATGTGTGGTGAAGAAGTCTGGCAGTGTGTGTCTTCATTGCCACTCCTGAACTTTTTTGATGAAAGAGGGTTGGCATGGACACTATTCCAGTAGAGTGTTCCAGAGTAATATCCTCTTGTTTCAGCTTGGGGGTTTAATGGTGTGCCTGTGATGGTGATAGGGATTTTTCATTGGGTCCTTCTTCAATTTAGTTTCAGCATAATATGGCCCTGCCCATACCCAGGGTGTGTGAAGGTGCCCAGAGAGAATGCTTGCGAGTAGGCTAAGCCTGAAATTGGGAGTGGATCGCACCTCCTGTGTGGGTCAAGGGGGAGGGAAAGTCAGGATCTCTTTCCTCAGTTTCTCCCATGCCCATTTGAATGCACAGTTTTGACTTGTCCTGGAGTCATTCCTCTCCTATTGCTGCTTTCCTAACTTGTTCTCAGTTCACACATGGAGACCCTGTGTCTGTTCCCTACAGCAACTGAGATTCCCCGATTTGGAGGTGGGCATCCAAGCCTTTCCTGACCTGATGCATGGTCTCAGAGTCTGATTTCCCAGAGGACATCTTATTCCCCCTGTCCCTGAGCCTTTGGTGGTGGGCAGATTATAGTGTTGTGGGAATGGGTAGCTACATGGACTCCTATCCCTTATGGATGGAGCTACTTTCAATCAAAAGAACAGTCTGACAAGTGCAGCATGTTCCACAACCTTATCAGTGCACAAAAAGCCTTTTGAATAGTGCACCAAGACCTCTTTCCCACGTCTTGATCATTGCATGGAAGCACATTCTTCATATCTCAGATCCACTGCTGACCCTCTCAATGGACATCATGGGCAGAAACGCACTAGAAGCCGAAGTTTCCCTCTATTAAGGGAGAATGTGGGCCTCCTGCTCACAGGACTCCAACGGGTATCCTTTGCAGAACTCCTGGAGCCAAAACCCACAAAATTTGCTTGTGATTCCTGAGTAAGTCAGCTTGTGAATGCATTGTGCTAGTCAGGTTTTCCTAAACATGAAGAACTCTGGCCCTCATTTCCAGGTTCATGACATTGCTTTATCATCTGTCAAGGGTCATCTTGGGGTCCATACAAATTCAGTCTTTCAGAGTACTATCTCCAGCTTGGAAATGTCCTATGGGGACCAGCCCTTGTGACTGTGGGACAGGTGGAGCTAAAGTGGCCATGGCCTTTTGGTTTCAGGTCTACATGGACATCCAAGGACCTAGGGCATCAGAAGGGGTCCAGCCAAGAGCTGTGTATCGGGAGGCTTGGCCAGATGTATTAGTGTGGAGCTGTCCCCCTTGCTGGTCCTAGTGGAAATGAAGATAAACATCTCCATTCCACACTGATCGCATTCCCAGTGGATGGAAATATTGAATGCCCTTTGATCCTGGCTGTAGCCATATTCTCTCCTTTTCTGTATTTCTGAGTGACTCTTCATTCACCTTTAGGAGTCTTGGAGCTGGCACTCATTCAGCAGTCACCCTTGGATGTGTGTCGGGTTCCCATTCAGTTCCATGCTCAGTTATAGCCATCAGCATCTGATAGATATCCCAAAGGAGAATGGGGCTCCATACCCTCACCTTGGTGCTTGGCTGTTTGTAGCAAGGGTGGGGAGAACAGAGTCAGCTTGCCTCTCTGCTCTGCCTTATTGATGTGCCTTCCTTCTGAAAAGCAGACAGTTCACGCAGGAGCTGAAGTCTCCATGAGCTGGTCCACACAGCAAGAGCTTCTTAAAGTAAGAAGGTACAAATGCCCCACTCCACACTTTGGAGCCACAGCTGGGGGAACCTCCAAGCTATAGCACTGTCACTACTGACCCCATTCAATGTTGCAAAAAAGCAACAATAGCTGACCAGGGCCCAGGGTGCCCTACATCCTTCTGAAGGAAGGTGGGCCCGGTGCTGTCACGGCTCCCAGATGGAGACACTAGATGGCGCTTTTGCACAAGCTCTCTGGTGTTTCTTCTTCTTACAGCCAGGTTGCCAGGAACTGGTACAGGGCACTCCATAGAATTCCCCTTCCAAGGTCTGAAGAGCTCTGGCCCTTCTCATGCACCTTGAGTCATTGTTGCTGTCTTGTAGAAACAAGGTTTTTCCCACAATGTGTTCAGAATCAGTGTCTCAAGAGTCCTATCTTCTTCCTTCCACCTGAGAGTCTGGGCCAGTCCTTGTGACTGTGGGAGAGTTTTTGCCACAGGGCCCCTTCTTCATTAAATCACTGGGTTTCAGAAGTATGCATCCATTCTGAGGCCCAGGGAATTTGAAGGGCCTCAGCAACGGATGTTTGGTGTGTATGCTGGACAGAGACTTGGGCAGAGAACTGGCCTCCTTCTGGACTGAGGGTAAATGAAGCAAAAAATCTTCGTTCCAAGTGGATCCCCATTCCCACTTGAAATGGTGAGTTTGGCCCACCTGGAGCAAACTTCCTTCCCCTTGATGTGTTGTTGAGAATGCATTCTTTTCTGTTAGGTGCCATGGAGCCATCATTCACTCAGCTGGCAGAACTGGGTGGGCTGCAATCTCCTGCTCTGCTCCTGTACTCAGGGAGAACTATCGGGCTCTGCTCTACCAAAGGAAAGAAGCCCTTGAGTTCCTGGGTGCTTGGTGCTTGGCCTGCTGTGCTATGGAGGGTTAAGGGGAGCCAGCTTGCCTCACTGACCTGCATGACTGAGTTGCCTTTATCCTGAGAAGCACACAGTTTGCACATGGGCAGTATGAACAAGGAGGTTTGAGCATTGGAAGAGCCCTTGCCAGGAATGAGGGAACAAAGTCCTTGTTGCAGATTCCTGAGCAAGAGCCCTCAGAACCCCATAGCTACAGCTCAAACACTGCTGCCTCCCTCAACTTATGGGAAACATCAGAAATGTTGTTTCCATCAGAAATGATGGATAAACCAGAAATCCCTGGTTCCTAAAGAAAGAAGGCAGGCTTCCTGCTGACAGGGCTCCCAGGTGTAATCCTCCAGAGTTCTCCCTTAGCCTAAGCCCACAGGCCTTTCTTATTCTGAATACAACCTGGTTGATAGGAGACTGTGTTGAATACTTCATTCTCTAGTGTCTCCAAATCATGTGTGATGATGAACTCTGGCAGCGTGTGTCTCCATTGCCACCCCTGAGCCCTTTTGATGAAAGACAGTTTGCATGGAAAATATTCTGAGACAGTATCTCAGAGTAATATCCTCTTCTTTCAGCATGGTGGTGTTTTAGTGTTGGTGATAGAAGTGTTGCATTAGGCTATTCTCAATATGGTTCCATAATGATGTGGCCCTCTCCAAACCCAGGGCACATGCAGGTGCCAATGGAGAATGCCTTCTGGGTAGGCTAAGGCAGAGTGGGGGTGGATCCTACCTTCTGTGTGGACAAAGGAAAGGCAAGGTCGTGGTCTCTTTCCTTGGTTTCCCCCATGCCAATTTGAATGAACACCTTTGAGTCCCCTTATTGTCATTCCTCTCCTATTTCTGCTTTCCTAATTTGGTCTCAGTTCACACACACAGAGACCTTGTGTCTGTCCCCTATACCAACCAAGGGGTCTGGAGTGGAGGTGAGTTTCCAAGCCTTTCCTGAGACAATGTGGGGCTCACAGGGTCTGATACCCCAGAGGACACCAACCCCCCCTGTCCCTGAGCCCTTGGTGCTGGGCAGGCAACGGTATCATGGGAATGGGTAGTCACATGTACCCTGCCCCTAATGGATGGAGCTACCCTCATTTGGAAGAACAGTCTGTGCATGCACAGCATGCTCCATGACCGGATCAGCACACAAAAAGTCTTTTGAATATACACTGCACCAAACCCTCATTCTCACCTCTTGATCATCAGAGGTGAGATCATCATGATCTCAGAATCTCATATCTCAGAATCTCTGCTGCCCCTCTCAATGGATAGGATATGCAGAAGCACACCATAAGACAAAGTTCCTGTCTCCTTCCTAAGGAAGAAAGTGGGCTTCTGCCTCAGAGGGCTCCAATAAGCATCCTTTGGAGCACTCCTGTAGCGAAAGCCCACAAAAGGTCCCTGTGATTCCTGAGCAAGCCAGCTTGTGAATACATTGTGCTAGTCAGGTTCTTCTAAACATGGAGAACTCTGGCCCTCATTGTATCCAGTTTCATGACATTGCTGTATCATCCATTACAGTTCATCTTGTGGGTACAAATTTAGTCTTTGAGAGTACTATTTCCAGCCTACAGATGCCCAAAGGGGAAAGCCTTTATGAGTATGGGGAAGGTGGAGACAAAGGAGCCCAGACTTTTTGGTTTCAGAACTGCATGGACATGCAGAGTCCTAGGACATCAACCTCCCCCCAAACCAACTGAGAGCTGTTTTGGGGGAGGCTGGGCCAGATGTATTAGCTGGGAGCTGGCTTCCTTGCTGGGCTTAGCGGAAATGAAGATAAACATCTCCCTTCCACAGGGATTGCATTCCCTTGGGAAGGAATTATTGAACACCTTTGGTCCTGGCTGAAGCCATTCCCCTGTTTCTGGCTGCCTCTTCATTCACCCTTAGGAGCCATGGAGCTGGCACTCAGCAGGCATCCAGTGATGGGCGTTGGGTTCAAACTGGGTCCCCTGATCAGTAACAGCCATGGACATTGGATATTCCAAAGGAGAATAGGCCTCCTATTCCTGATCTTGGTTCTTGGCTGTTGGACGCAAGGGGGGGGGGCGCGGAGAGGAGCCAGCTCACCTCATTGTTCTGCCTGATTGAGGTGTTTTCCTTCTGAATAGCAGATAGTTCACACTGAGGCAGTAAGCTCCAGAAGCTGCTCAGCACAGAAAAGCCCTATACGTGAAGGGGGCACCAATGCCCCTTTGTACGCCTTAGAGCCATAGCTGGGGAAGTTCCCAGCTAGGGCACTGTCACTTCCTACCCCATTTCATGATGGGAAAAGCAAGAAAAGTAGACCAAGTCCCAGGGCTCTTGAGGTCCTTCTGAAGGAAGAAGGCAGGCCTGTAGCTGACAGGGCTCCCAGATGGAGACACTAGAGGGCGCCTTTTCCTACGTGCTCTGGTGTTTCTTCTTATTCTAAGGGCCAGATTGCCAGGAGCTGGTTCTGGGCACTCCATTCTCCATAGATTCCCCCATCCAAGGTCTGCAGAACTCCGGCCCTCCTTATCCACTTTGACACATCTTTGTTCTCTTGAAACAATTTTCTTCCGATGTTCCATCACAGTTAGCATCTCAAAGAGTCTTATCCTCTGCCTTCCACCTGGAAGTCTGGTCCACTCCTTGTGACTGGGGGAGAGGTTGTGCTATGGGGCTCCTTCTTCATTAATTCACTGGGTTTCAGAAGTAAGCAGCCATTTAGAGGCCCGGAGCAGTTGAGTGGACTCAGCAGCAGATGTTTGGTGTGTAGGGTGGGCCAGAGATTTAGGCAGGGAGCTGGCCTCCTTCTGGGCCGAGGGCAATTGAAGCAAGACATCTTCTTTCCACGTGGATCCCCATTATCACTGGAATTGTTGAGCTTTGGCCTACCTGGTGCCCATTTCCTTCCCCTTGCTGTATTTCTGACAATGTATTTTTTTCTTCCTTGGGAGCCATGGAGCCATCAATTACTCAGCTGGCGCCCCTGTGTGCCCACAAACTCTCACTCTGCTCCTGTGCTCAGTGAGAGCTATCAGGCTCTGCTCTACCAAAGGAAAGAAGGCCTTGAGTCCCTGGGTGCTTGGTACTTGGCCTGCTGTGCTATGGAGGGTGAAGGGAAGCCAGCTTGCTTCTCTGACCTGGATGATTGAGTTGCCTTCATTCTGAGAAGCATTTTGCACATGGGCAGTGTGAACTGGCACGGGGTCAGCATTGGAAGAGCCTTGCCAGGAATTAGAGACCACATCCTTCTTGCAGATTCCTGAGCAAGAGCCCTCAGAACACAATAGTTACAGCTCAAGCACCACTGCCTCCCTCGGCTGATGGAAAAAGTGACTGGGGTAGACCAATCCAGAAACCCCTGGCTCCTGAGGAAAGAATTCAGGTACTTGCTGACAGGGCTCCATGGTGTAGTAGTCCCTCAGAGGGCTTCTTTGGCCTAAGCCCACAGGCCTTTCTTATTCTGGATACAACCTGGTTGATAGGAGACTGTACTGGGTACTTCATTCTCAACTTTCTCCAAGTCTCATGTGTGATGAAGAACTCTGGCAATGTCTCCCTCACTGACCCTTAGCCCTTTTGATGTAAGATGATTTGCATGGAAACTATTCTGAGACAGTGTCTCAAAGTCACATCATCATCTTTCAGCTTGGGGGTTTGGTGGTATTTTTATGATGCTGCCAGAGATGTTGCATTGGGCCCTTCCCAACTTGGTTTCAGAATGATGTGGCCCTCCCCAAACCCAGGGTGTGTGCAGGTGCCTAGGAAGAATGCTTGTGGGTAGGCTAAGGCAGAGATTGGAGGTGGGTCCCACCTCCTGTGTGGAAAAGGGGAAGGGAAGTTCCGGGTCTCCTTCCTTGGTTTCCCCCGTGCCCATATGAATACACAGCTTTGACTCACCTTGTTGTCATTCCTCTCCCATTGCTGTTTTCCTAACTTGGTCTCAGTTCACACAAGGAGACCCTGTGTCTGTCCTGTATACCACACAATTTCCCCAGTGTGGAGGTGAGTTCCAATCCTTTTCTGAGCCAAAGAAGGGCTCTCAGAATCTGACATCCCAGAGGAAAGATAGCCTCCCTGTCCCTGAGCTCTTGGTGCTGAGCAGGCTACAGTATTGTGGGAATGGGTAGACACATGGACCCCACCCCTAATGGTGGAGCTACCCTCATTTGGAAGAACAGACAGTCTGTGAATGTGCAGCACACTCCACCATCTAATAGGTGCACAAAATGCCTTTTGAATAAATAGTGCACCAAGGTCTCATTCCCACCTCTTGATCACGTGGAGCAAATTTCTCATATCTCAGAGTCACTGCCACCCCTCTTGATGGATACAATGGGCAGAAGCACACCAGAAGCCAACATTCCCCCCTATATCTTGAGGGAGAATGTGGGCTTCTTGTTCACAAGGCTCCAAGGGGCATCCTTTTGAGCACTCCTGTAGCAAAAGCCCCCAAAAGGCTCTTGTGATTCCTGAGCAAGCCAGCTTGCTAATACATTGTGCTCATCAGGTTCTTCTAAACAAGATCCATTCTCATCCTTCATGAAGGACTCTGGCCCTCAGTGTATCCAGTTTCATGACATTGACTTATCCATCAAGGTTCATCTCTGGGTCCATACAAAAATCAGTCTTTCAGAGTACTATCTCTGAGTTGCAGATGTCCAGTGGGGAGCAGTCCTTATGACTGTGGGATAGTTAGACCCAACAGGGCTCTGGCATTTCATTTCAGGACTACATGGACATCCATAGCCCTAGGGCATTGGAAGGAGTCCAGATGAGAGATGAGTGTGTGGAGGTGTGGCTAGATGTATTAGCGGCAAGCTGGTCTCCTTGCTGTGTCTAGGGGAAATGAAGATAAGCATCTCTATTCCATATTGAAGAAATCCCCTGGGATGGAAATATTGAACGCCCTTTGGTCCTGACTCTAGCCATTCCCGTATTTCCAACTGTCTCTTCATTCACCCTTAGGAGCCATGGAGCTGGCACTCAGTCATCTTGCACCCAGGTATGGACGTCTGGTTCCACTGGGTTCCATGCTCAGTAACAGCCATGAGCATCGGATATCCCAAAGAGAATAGCCCTCCCATTCCTAACCTTGGGGTTTGGCTGTAGGAAGGGGTGGGGGAAGTGCAGCCAGGTCGCCTCCTTTTCCTGCCTGATTGAGGTGTTTTCCTTCTGAAAAGCATACTATTCACACAAGAGTAGTAGGCTCCAGAAGCTTGCCAACACAGAAAGAGCCCTTTACAAGAAGAAGGCACCAATGCACCTCTCCACACTTTGGGGCCAGAGCTGGGGGGAGCTCCCAGCTACAGCACTGTCACTGCTCACTCCATTCCATCCTGGGAAAAGCAAGAATAGCAGACTAAGTCCCAGGGCACTCTAGGTCCTTCTGGAGGAGGAAGGCAGGCCTGTAGCTGACAGGGCTCCTAGATGGAGACACTAGAGGGCGCCTTTGCCTAAGCACTCTGGTGTTTCTTCCTCTTCTCTGGGACAGATTGCCAGGAGCTAGTGCTGGGACTCCCTTCTCCATAGAATTCCCAACAAGGTCCAGAGAACTCCGGCCCTCCTTATCCACCTTGACACATCTTTGCTTTCTTGTAGAAACAAGGTTCTTCCCATGATCTTTTCAGAGTCAGTGTTTCAAGAGTCCTATCCTCTGCCTTCCACCTAGGAGGCAGGTCCAGTCATTTCGACTGGGGGTGAGGTTTTGCCACAGGGCTCCTTCTTTGTTACTTCACTGTGTCTCAGAAGTAAGCAGCCATTCAGAGGCCCAAGGCATTTGAAGGGACTCAGCAGCAGATATTTGGTGTGTAGTGTGGGCCAGACATTTGGGCAGGGACCTGGCCTCCTTCTGGGCTGAGGACAAATGAAACAAGACATCTTTCCAAGTAGATCCCCTATACCACTTGAAATATTGAGCTTTGGCCCACCTGGCACCCATTTCCATCCCTTGCTATATTTCTGACAATGTATTTTTTTCTCCCATAGAAGCCATAGAGCCATCAATCACTCAGCTCACACCCCTGGATAGGCCACAAACTCCCACTCTGCTTCTGTGCTCAGTTATGGCTATCAGCCTTAGCTCTGCCAAAGGAAAGAAGGCCTTGAGTTCCTGGGTGCTTGGTGCTTGGCCTGCTGTGCTATGGAGGGTGAAGGGGAGCCAGCTTGCTTCACTGACCTGGGCGATTGAGTTGCTTTCATTCTGAGAAGCAGACACATTGCACATGGGCAGTATGAATGGGCAGGGGGTCAGCATTGGATGAGTTCTTGCCAGAAATGAGGGAACCACATCCTTGCTGCAGTTTACTGAGCAAGAGCCTTCAGAACCCATAGCGACAGCTCAAGCACTGCTGCCTCCATCAACTGATGGCAAGAATGGCAGGGATAGACCAAGCCAGAAATCCCTAACTCCTCCACCCTGTGAAACAAGAATGTTGAGAACCTACCTCTCAACTAACACACCAAACTATCATCTTGTCTCACATACATCACCCTATAACCAACGTTTAGCCAACACTCGCCAAGGTCTACATACCAAACACACTCCACACACCTACCTCTCACACACCACAAACACCACACTTCAACCTCCCACAGTGCCTAGGAAACATAAACACCAAACATATCACACACAGACAAGACATATGACAACGTACCGCAAGAACACACATTCAAATCTATGTACAATACTTTTCTATACTGCTTAAAACTTGCACTGGACACCCACCCCATATATAAACGCCACGCACAATTTACATGTAATATACCCAACCCACTACATCGCATACACAAAATATCCATCACACAGTCCAAACATGACACACACATCACGGTACCTATACAGCACACGTATTCCACACACATGCACACACATACACACACAAAAACACACACTTTGCATATACCATGCACAGAAGTGCACACACTACACATACACCAGAGACGTACTGCTGATAAATCACATAACACGCGTTGTCCGTACACTACACACCTAACAAACACAACACCCCAATGCTCCACATATACCCTGCTACATCTCTGCTGCCCCTATGTTCCAATGGGATGGCAGAAAAGACATCAAAGCCAAGGCATTCCCTATGTATTTGAAGGAATAATCAAAACCTCATGATGCCAGTGCTTTTGGTGTGCCCTGCAGAGAAGTCCCTTTACCATAGCCCAGGGCTGTTTATAATTCCTGAGACAGTCAACTTGCTAAAAGATTGTGCTAGCCACTTCATTCACAACAGTCTCCCATCTCTCCCATCTCCCATCTCTAATGAAGAACTGTAGCACACCAACTATCATTTGAACCCCTTTGCTCTGCTGTCCAATGAGTTTCTCCCTGAGGTTCATTCTGAGTCTCTCAGAGGAACAGCCTCTGCTTTCAAGTGGAGAGGGTGGTGAAGTCCTTGTGAGTGTGCAGTGGATTTTGAGACAGGACCACCCCTTCATCTGGTTTCAGAAGCATATGGACATCCAGAGGCCTGGGTCATTGGAAGATGCCCAGCAGAGAATGTTTGTATGCTGAGCCAGAGGTTGCAGGAGAGACCGGGCTTCCTTTTTGGATGGAGAAGAAATGAAGTGATACATCTCCTTTCCACATTGATCCATTTCCCATTTGAAATGTCGAGCTTTGGTCCACTTCCTAGTCATTCTCTTCCCATGGCTGTGTTTCAAGATAAATTTTTGTTCACACATCAGGGCCACAGAACTGTCACTCACTCAGCTGGCACTCTGGCACTCAGCTGGTACTCAGACTCCCATTCTGACCCTGTGCCCCGTGAGAGATTTCAGGCTTGGCTATCCCAAAGGAATGGTGGCCTCTGAGTGGGTGGTGCTTAGCATGCTCTGGTATAGAAGATGAAGGGGGGCGGCCTTGCTTCACTCACCTGCTTAAGTTGCCTTCATTCTGAGAAGCAGAAAGTTTGTACATGGGCAGTAGGAACCAAGAGTGGGTCAACACTCCAGCGGGAAGAGCCCGTGCCAAGAACAGGGAGTGAAGTCCTTGTTCCAGACTCCTGAGCAAGAGCCGGCAGAATGCAACAGCTACAGTTCAAACACTGTTGCCTCTGACAACTGATGGAAATACCGGAAGGGACAAAGCCAGAAATCTCTGACTCCTGAAGAAAGACTTCAGGCTTCTTGATGAGAAGGCTCACTCCTGTGTGCAGTCCTTTGGAGGGCTCACTTTGTCTAAGCCCACAGGCTTTTCTTTTTCCTGACACAACCAGCTTGATAGGAGAATGTGATGGTTGTTTCAACCTCAACATTCTCCATGCGTCAGCTGTGATGAAGAACACTGGCACTCTGTGTCTCCATTTACACAATGTGGCTCTCCTTTTTTACTTAAAAAAAAATTCAGGTTCTGTTTAACGCCAGTTTCTGAGAGACATACTTTCTTCCAGTTGGTTTCTGCTGGTGGCCATGTTTTGGTAATATAGGTGTTTCTTGGGCCCCTCTCAATTAGCTGTCGGAAAGGTGTGACCAATCAAAACCCTAGGATATTTGAAGGTGCCCAGGGAGAATGTGTGTGGGTAGACCAAGCCACTGGTTAGGGGAAGATCCCTCCTCCCACGTGGGACAAGTGAAAGGGAAGACAGAGATATTTCCTAGATTTGAACCAATGTCCATTTGAAATGCAGGACCATGAGTCACTTCATAGTGATTCTGATCCCAATGCTGTTTTTCTAACTTGTTCTCAGTTTACACACCAAGACCAAGTGGCTCTTCCATACCAAGTTCCAAGGTTTGGAGGTGGGGTTCCAGGCCTTTCTGGAGTCAATACAGAGCTCTCAGAGTCAGATACCTGAGAGGACGGCTAGCATGCCTGTTTCTGAGCCCTCAGTGCATAGCAGACCACAGTATCGTGGGAAAGGGTAGCCACATGAACACAGACCCTAACTGACATAGCTTCATTTGGAAGAAAAGACAGACTGTGAATGTGCAGCATGCTTCGTGAACTCATCAACACACAAAGAGCCTTTTGAATAAATGGTGCACCCTAGCCTCGTTCAAACCTATTGATCATCACAAAGAAGCATATTCTTCATGACTCAGAATGTTGTCCCATCTCCTGACACGATGTGCAGAAGGACAACAGAAGCCAAAGCTTCCCTCTGTTTCTTAAGGGATAATATGGGTCTCTTGCTCACAGGGCTCCAAGGGACATCCTTTGAGGTACTCCTTTAGCCAAGCGAACAAAGGGTTCCTCTGAGGTCTGAGCAAGCCAGTGTGCTAATATACTGTGCTGGTCCAATTGTTCTCAACATTACCCAAATCTCATCCTTAATGAAGAACTCTGGCCCTTGGTGTATCTAATTTAATGACATTGCTTTCTCTTCCACCACAGTTCCTCTTGTGGTCCCCACAAATTCAGTCACTCAGAGTCATAGCTCCAGCTTGCAACTGTCCACTATGGACCAGCCCTTGTGACTTGTGGGACAGGTTGAGCCAAACGGGCCATGGCTTTTTGATTTCAGGACTCCGTGGACATCTAGACCCCTAGGCCATTCAAAGGGGTCAAGCTGAGAACTGTTTGTGTGCAGGCTGGGCCAGATGTATCAGGAGGAAGTTGGTCTCCATGCCTAGGGAAAATGAAGTTTAACATGACCCTTCCACATTGATCACATTCCCGTTGGATGGAAATATTGAACGTACGTTGGCCCAGGCTGGAGACATTCCCTTTCCTTTCCTGTCATTCTGACTCAGTCTGTGTTCAACCTTTGGAGCCCTGGAGCTGGCACTCACTCAAAGGGCACCAACAGGTGGGCGTCAGGTCCCACTTGGTCCTGTACTCAGTGACAGCCATGAGCATCGGCTATCCCAAAGGAGAAGAGCCCTCCAATCCCTGAGCTTGGTGATTGTAGCAAGGGGTGCAGGGAGGGCAAGCAACTTGCCTCATTGCTTTGCCTTTTGGAGGGACCTGGCCTTCCTTCTGAAAAGCAGAGAGATCACACAGAAGCAGGAGGCTCCAGAAGCTGGTCAGCACAGAAGAGCCCTTTACAGGAAGAGGGGCCCGATGCCCCTTTCCACACTGTGGAGAAAATCCTGGGGGCACCTGGCAGCTACGGCACTGTCATTGGTCACTCCATTCAATGATGGGGAAAGCAAGAAAAGCAAAGTCCAGGGCCCTCTAGGTCCTTCTGAAGGCAGGCCTGTTGCTGACAGGGCTCCCAGATGCGGACGCTAGATGGCGCTGTTGCCTAAGGATTCTGGTATTTCTTCTTTCCATAGTGAGGTTGCCAGGAGCTCCTGCCTGACCCGTCCTTCTGCACATAATTCCCCTTTCCATCCCTAAAGAGTTCTGACCCTCCTTATCCACCTTTACACATCCTTGCTCTCTTGTAGAAACAAGGTTCTTCCCACAATCAGTTCAGAGTCAGTGTCTCACGGTCCTATCCTCTGCCTTTCACCTGGGACTCTGACCCAGTCCTTGAGACCGTGGGAGAGATTTTGGCCACAGGGCTCCATCTTCATCAATTCATTGGGTTCCAGAAGTATGTGGTCATTCAGAGACCCAGGCTAATGGAAGGGTCCCAGCAGAGAATGTGTGTCGATTGGGCGACTCAGACACAGAAGTGGCCTTCTGCGCCGAGGGCACACGAAGTAAGACACCTTCTTTACAAGTAGAACCCAATTCCCACTGGAAACTCAAGCTTTGGCCCTCCTCATGCCCATTTCCTTCACCTTGCTGTATTTCTGACAGGTTTCTTTTTCTCCCTTAGGAGCCAGGGAGCTATCAGAAACTCATGTAGCTCACCTGGATAGGGATCAAACTCTCACTCTGCTCCTGTGCTGAGAGCTCTCAGGCTCTGAGCTAACAAAGGAAAGCTGGCCTTTATTCCCTGGAAGATTGGTGATGGGCCTGCTGTAGTATGGAAGAGGAAGGGGAGCCAGCCTGTCTCACTGTCCTGGATGACTGTGTTGCCTTCATTCTGAGAGGCAGACAGTTTGCATATGAGCAGTCGGGGAAAGGAGAGGGTCAGCACAGGGGAAGCTTTTTCCAGGAACAGGGAATGATTTCCTTGTTCCAAACTTGTAAGAACCAACAGAACCAAATACCTAGAGCTCAAACCTGGGGTCATCAACAGATAGAACGTGTGGGAGGGAGAGATATTGCCAGAAATCTCTGTCTCCTAAAATCAGAATGCAGGCCTCCCAGCTGAATTCCTGCAGAGGGTTCCCTTTGCCTCAGCCCACAGGCATTTCTTATTCTGGATACAACCAGCTTGATAGGAGACTGTGCTGAATACTTATTCTCAAACGTCTCCACATCTCATGTGTGAGGAAGAACTCTGGCTGTCTGTGTCTCCATGTCCACTCATTACCCTGTTTTTGCATAAGGTTCTGAATGGAATATATTCAGAGACATTGCCTTAGAGTACCATTCCCTTCTTTCAGCTTGTGAGTCTGATATCCCTGGGACGGTGAGATAGGTAATGCAATGGGGCATTCTCAATTTGGTTTCAGAGTGATGTGACCATCACCAAACCTAGGGTGTGTGAAGGTGCTGAGGCTGAATACTTGTGGGTAGGCTCAGCCACGGGTTAGGGGGTGTTCCTGCCTCGTGTGTGGGAAGAGGGTACAGAAGATAGATTATGTTCTTCCTCAATTTGACCCGTACCCATTTGAATTCAGAGCTTTGACTGGCCTGGGAGTCATAACTAACCCATTGCTGCTTCTCTGATCTCAATTCACACACCAACACCTTGGGGATGTCCCGTACACAACCAATGTCCATGGATTGGAGGTGAGTTTCCAGGCAGGTCCTGTGCCAATGCAGACCTCTAAGATTCTGATAGCTGAGAGGAGAGCTAGCACTCCTGTCCCTGAGCCCTCAGTGCCTAGCAGGCTACAGTCATCGTGAGAATGGGTAGCCACATTGACTCCCACCCCTCATAGATGGAGATACCCTCACTTGGAAGAACAGGCAGTCTGTGCATGCGCACTTTGCTGCATGACCTGATCAGCCCACAAAACACCTTTTGAAAACATAGTGCACTAAGGTCTCCTTCCCACCTCTTGATCATCTCATGGAAACACCTTCTTCATACCTCAGGGTCACTGCTCTCCCTATCTACTGACACGATGGGCAGAAACACACCAAATTCCCTCTATTTGTTATGGGAGAATGAGGGTCTCTTGCTCACAGGGCTCCAAGGGGCATCCTTTGGAGTTGACCTGTAGCCGAAGCCCACAAAAGATTTCTCTGACTCCTGACCACACCTGCTTGCTCCTTTATTGCGTTGTTCAGTGTTTTCTCAACATCATGCAATTCTCATCCTGAATGAAGATCTCTGACCCTAGGAGTATCAAGTTTCATGAGAGTGCTTTATTCTCCATCAAGGTTCATCTTGGGGTCCATACAATTCTGTCAGAATAATAGCTCAGGCTTGCAAACGCCCACTGTGGACCAACCCTTGTGTCTGTGGGACAGGTTGAGCCAAAGGGGCCCTGGCATTTTGGTTTCAGGATTCCATGGACATGCAGAGACCTAGGCCATTTGAAGGGGTCCAGCTGAGAACTCTTTGGGTGGAGGCTGGGCCAGCCGTTTGAGTGGGGAGCTGGCCTCCTGCTGGACCTAGGAGAAATGAAGTTTAACCTGTCCTTTTCACATTGATCACATTCCCACTGAGTGGACATATCGACACATTCCCTTTGGTCCTGGCTTCAGCCAGTCCCTTTTGCTTCCTGTCGTTTTGACTCAGTCTTTGCTCAACGTTAGGAGCCCTGGGGCTGGCACTCATGCACTGGGCACCAAGGGATGGGCTTTGGATGCCCACTCAGTCACTGGCTCAGGGACAGCCATGAGCATGGGCTATCTGAGAGAGAATAGCCCTCCAATCCCTGTGCTTGGTGGTTGGCTCTTTGTAGCAGGGGCTGGGGGGAGGGGAGCCAGTTTGCCTCATTGCTCTGCCTGATGGATGGGCCTTCCTTCTGAGTAGCAGCAAACTGTTCACACGTGCAGGAGGCGCCAGAAGCTGGTCAGCCCAGAAAGAGCCCTTTATCGGAAGATGGCCCCAGTGCCCCTTTCCACACTTTGCAACCATAGCTGGGGGCACCTCATGGCTACAGCACTGTCACTGCTCACTCCGTTCAGTGCTAGGAAACCAAGAAAAGCAAAGTCCCAGGGCTAAGTCCTCCTGAAGAAGAAGGCAGGCCTGTTCCCACAGGGCTCCCAGATGCAGACTCTAGAGGCCTGGTTTGCCTAAGTGTTCAGGTGTTTCTTCTTGTTCCCATAGACAGTTTGCCAGGAGCAGGTGCTGGGCATTTCTTGCTCCATATAAATCCCCTTCCTATCTCTGGAGAGCTCTGGCCTCCTTACCATGATCACACATCTTTGATCATTTTTAGAAACAGGGTTCTTCCCACAATCCCTACAGAGTCAGTGTCTCACAGTCCTATCCTCTGCCTTCCACCGGGGAGTCTGACCCAGTCCTTGTGAATGTGGGTGAGATTTTCCCACAGGGATCTTTCTTCATTACTTCATTGGGTTTCAGAAGTATGTAGCTCTCGATAGGCCCAAGGATTTCTCGTTGCCCAAAAGAGCGATGTTTGTGTGAAGCCTGGGCCAGAGATTTGGGCAGGGAGCTGGCCTCCTTTTGGCCAAGGGCCAGTGAAGGAAGACACCTTCTTTCCAAGTAGGTCCCAATTACCACTGGAAATGTCGAATTTTGTGCCCCCCTCCTCCTTGGGCCCATTTCCTTCCCCTTGCTTTCTTTCTGACTTTTTCCCCCTTAGGAGCCATGGAGCCATCACTCACTCAGCTGGCACCCCCTGGGTAGGCATCAAACTTCTGTGCTCAGGGAGAGCTCTCAGGCTCTGATCTAGCAAAGGAAAGATGGCCTTTAGTCCCTGAGTGATTTTTGCTTGGCTTGCTGTGGTATGGGAGGTGAAGGGGAGCCATCTCTCCTCCCTGAGCTGGATGATTGAGTGCCTTCATTCGGGGAAGCACACAGTTGGCACGTGGGCAGTATGGACCAGTCCGTGGTCAGTAGAGGAGGATCCTTGTCCACGAATAGGGAACAAAGTCCTTGTTCCAGACTCCTGAGCAAGAGCCAGTAGAACCCAATAGTGACACCTCAAATACCGTTGGCTCCATCAACTGCTACCAAAAGTTGGAGGGACAGATGTAGCCAGATGTCTCTGGCTCCGAAAGAATGAATGCGTGTTTGTTGCTGACAGGGCTTTCAGGTGTGCCATTTCAGAGGGCTCCCTTTGCATAAGCCCACGGGCATTTCTATTTCCAGATACGAGCAGCTTTCTAGGAGACTGTGCTGGGTACCTCATTCTCAACATTCTCCAAATCTCAAGAGTGATGAAGAACTTCAAGAGTCTAGGTCTCCATCTCCACCACTTAGCCTTTTTTGTCCAAAGAGTTTCTGTGTAGACTTTATGCAGAGCCAGTGACTTAGAGTACAATCCTTTTCTTTCAGCTTGCCTGTTTGGCTTTGTCCTTTGGATGGTGATGTAAGTTTTACCCTGGGTCCTCCTCAAGATCGTTTTAGAATTTCTGGCCAACCCCACACCTAGGATGTGTAAAGATACCCAGGGAGAATGCTTAAGGGTAGTTGAAGCCAGTGGTTAGGGGAGGATCCTGCCTGCTGTGTGGGAGAAGATGAAGGGATGATAGAGATATCTCCCTCTTGAATTGCCCCATGCCCAGTGGAATGCAGAATGTGGTCTCAACTTCCTATCCCATTGGTGCTCATATCCCCTTGGTCACAGTCACCCACCAAGACCATGGGGCTGCCATGTCCACAACCAAATCCCAAGGACTGGAGGCGAGTTTCCAGTCATTTACAGAGTCAAAAGAGGCCTCTGAGAGTCTGATGTCCCAGAGGTCAGCTGACCTTCTGTCCCATAGCTCTGGTTTCTTAGCAGGTTATTATAGCAAGAGTAAATAACTGCTCTTCATTGGCAACAAGGTTCTCCCTGGAATCTTGTCAGAGCCAGTGTCTCAGAGTCCTATCCTTTCTTATGAAGTGAGGAGTCTGGTACAATGCTAGTGAGTGGGCAGGAAGTTTGGCCACAGGGGCCATAGGAATTGGGTTTCAGAATTTGTGAGCATCACCAGGCTGAGGGTATCTGCAGGAGCCCAGTGGAGAATGCTTGTGTGTAGGCCAGCCAGAGGTTTGAGGAAGGAGCCAGCCTCCTGTCTGGTTTGAGATTTCATTCAGAAAGATCTCTCTTTCCTATATGGGTGCCATTCTCTTTGGAGATGCCAACTTGGGAACTGCTCTTACTCATTCCCATGCCACTGCTGCTTTTCTAGCTAGGTCTCCATTCACGTTCCAGGAGCATAGGGCTGTATCTTACACGGCGGTAGCTGTATGAATGGTGCCAGTTTCCCAGTCAGTTCCTGAGGAAATCGAAGGTTCTCTGGGTCTCATATCCCAGAGGAAACCTGCCCCTCCCATCGCAGTACACATGGTGTTGCTTAGCTGGCTAGAGTATGCACGAGCATGGGTAGCCAATTGGCCTCCCTCCCCTCACTAATGGAGACCCCTTCGTTTGGAAGAACAGCAGGTTTTCATGTAGGCAGGAAGCTCCCGGATCTGGTCAGCCCAGAAAGTACCTTTGGATGGAATCCTGCACCAAGTCCCACTTCCAAATGCCCATCAGCAAGGAGCACATCCCTGCTACAGCTGTATCACTGCTGCCCTTATGGACTGATGGCAAGGGCAGGACACACACCCAGAGCTACGTCTTTCCCCATGATGCTTAAGAAAGATCTGGGCAGGCTTCTTGCAGACAGGACTCTCAGCTGGAACTTACACATGGCACCGGTTGCCAAAGCCCACAGGTGTTTCTCAGAGATTCCTGAGTCATCAGTCAGCTCACGAAGATGCTACTAGTCATTCTTATCCCTGATGCACAACTCTGGCCCTCCCTCTATCCATTTTTCACCCCTTTGCTCTAGTTTCACTCTGAGCCCTCCCTGGGCTCCATTCCAGGTGAGTGGCTTAGAGTCATACGCTGGGCCCTCTACTGGGAATTCTGGTCCGTTCCCTGGGACCGTGGCATGTGTTTGGCCAGAAGGCCCCTGGCTCTTCAGCAGGATAGTCTTCCTGTATGATGGTTTCCCTCTACATGAGTCTCTCAGTACTCGGATTTCTGGCCAAGGAAGGAGGCCTGTCTTTTTGTGTTTGTGTTTGGCCACAGGGACACAACCTCAGAGCCTCGCAGACTTTCAAGTGTCTTGAAAAGACAAGAATAACTGTAAAAGGAAGTTGTTACACTGTCTGAATGACACTCAGGGCAAGATCTATTTATTTTAAACCAATGCAGCCATAAAGATATGTGAACAGGCAAGGCAACCCTGCTCTAGTATCTCCCTCTGCATTTCTTCCAGGCATATTGCACACTGGCCAGCATCTTGACTCAGTTCATCCTCATGATAGGTTATTGCTGGCTTTGTTCAAAGCATCACATCATGCATATCCCTTTCCTGTGAGGGCACATTAATCCTGCAAAAGTGGGATGGGAGAAGTGAACTAGTAAGGAGGCTGCCCTCCTGGGTTCCACCCTATCAGCCAGTCCTTGCCTTCTGCCACTATCCTTGGGGCTCCTGTAAACCTCGTCCTGCCAGCCAGAAATGTCGCCATTGCTACTGTTGAGCATGCTGAAGGAGGACAGAGCTGCACAGAACAATGCCATGTTTGCCACCCATGAGCACACGGTGGCTTTGCTGGGCTGCTTAGGCAGCTATGGCACTGCCTCGTGGACAGGGCTGTTCATGCCTTAGCCCCTGACCCACAAACTTCCTTGTGGCCGTGCCCTGCACGCAGCACTGATGCCTGTGATCCTGATGACCCCTCTGACCCAGCTGGAAGGTAAATCCAAGTCTGGGTAAGCACAAGTGCTGCCATTAGCAGTGGTTCAGCTGCCTTGCTTGGTGCCCATCTGCCATATGCACAGGCTTGTGTGAAAATCTATCCCTGGGCACCAGCTGAGTGACAGCCCCATGGCTCCTAAGTCTAACCAGGGACATAGACATAAAGCCAAGGAAAGGGAATGGCCTTACAAAGAGCCAAAGGTCAATATCTCCAAAGGAAATGGGATCAACCTGGAAAGGGGCTATGCAACTTCTTTCCCCCTCAGCCAAGAAAGGAGGCCAGCTCACTTCCCAGCCCTCTGGCTCAGTCGAAGTGCCAACCTTCTCTTCTGGACCCTTCCAGCGCCCTAGACCTCTGAATGCCTGCGTGGTTTTGACACTAACCTACCAGGGGCCCTGTAGCCAAACCTCTTGCACAGTCACAAGCACCTGACTAGGATCCCCAGTGGAATGCCAAGGATATTCTGCCAAGAGACTACATGCAATGGATCCCAGAGAGGGCCTAGTTTGGAAATAGAGCAAAAGGGTGAAAATGGATACACAGAGGGCCAGAGTTCTTCATTAGGGATGACAATGGGATGATGTGGAGAATAGAGTGACAAGTGCCATGTTCTAGCAAGTTGGCTGTCTCAGGAAGAAGCAACACCTGTGGACTTTGGTGAAGGGAGCCCACCACAGGCTACACCTGGGAGCCCTGTCAGCAAGGGGTCTGCATTCTTCATACCTTACCAAAGGTAAAGGCTTTTCATGTGTTCTTTGCCCTTTCCCACTAGAAGACGGGCAGCAGGGATTCGGCTGTGGCTCATGGTCAAATGGTTAGAACTGAGCCTTTCAAAGTCCCTTTGTGCCCTGACCAGGACCTGGAGCCTGGTGTGCATGCATGAATCATCTCCTCTGCAGGATGAAGGCACCTCTCTCAGCCAGGGAAGGGAGGCCAGCGGGCTACCCATCCCCGCAATTACTCCAAGTACCAAGCCCCCAGCGACAGAGGGGCCTGCTGTCCTCTGGGATACCTGACACTACACTGAGAGCTGTCCATTGGCTCAGGAACTGACTGGGCACTCCACACCAATGTTTGCACCTGGGCTGTGTACCTGACACAGACTTATGGATCCTAGAATTTTCTAAAGAGAGGACGTTCTTCTGACACTCTTCCTCCTAATGGCTCCCAGGTAGCACCAGTTTGTTGAACCAAGAGCAATAAAATGCAAATAGGCACCTGGAGGACTAAAGTTCTTCCTTAACAGAATTAACTGCCTACTGCTATCTCCTGGCAGGCTGGCTATCTGGGGTGTAAGAAACACTTGGGGGCTGGTGTCAAAGGAAACCTCCAAGGCTACACCTGAGAGTGAAATTATGCCAGAGCTGTGGATTCTTCCTTCAGAAACAGAGGGAAAAGTGGTTTGGGTGGTTTTTCCTTCCTTCCCATCAGGAAATAGATGCAGCATTGATTCAGAGGCAAGGGCTTCCTGCTCCCAGCTGGTGATCAAGTGTTTGCAATGTCGACCTGATACAGTAGTTCTTGAAAGGGCCCTTTTTGTGCTGGCCAGGTCCCAAGGCCTAATGTGCATATGGCAGCCATCTGTGACTCAAAATGAAGGCACCTCTGCACTTCACTGCACTTACCACAGCTGGCCAAGTCCCCACTCAGGGACAAGAGGGCAATCCCTCTTCTGATATAAAGGTACTCTTTGCTCTTGCAGAGCACAGGACCAGAGAAGTTGAGCACCAATCTTTGGGCTCTGCTTGTGTGACGTGAGTGAAAGCCCAATCATCCCTGAATGTGACCCAAGATTTTGAAAACAGCAAATTGGTGGGAATGGCTATAAGGGAAGCCAAGGCTCTACATGACAGATGGGAATGGGATAACGCTGCTGGGCATCTCTCTCTACCTTTTCTCTAGCTGCATGTGTAAGGCCAGTCCCTCCCTAAACCTCTGGGACCGCCTACATGCATCCATTCATGCACAGCTTGATATGCCCCAGGCCTCTCATTGTGCACAGAGTTCTAATGGGAAATTACAAGAGGTCCCGTTGCCAGTCTATTCAGAGCTCCCAGGACTCAGCCAGAGCCCACAGTTTAAAGTGGAGGATATTGCTCTGAGACATGGACTCTGAGTGGACTCTAGCAAGATCCTGCTTCAAAAAAAAAAGAGCAAAAGGATGGAAATACACAGAGGGCCAAAGTGCATCCTTACAAGATGAAGAGAATGGGATGAAGCTGAGAAGGAAGTGCCTAGCACAATCTCCCGAGAAGATAACTGTTGTCTGTAGTAGGAAACACTTGTGGGCTGGGGCAAGGGAACCATCCATTGCCTACACCAAGGTGCCCAATTGGCACGAGGCCTGCACTTTGCTTTCAGTAAGAGAAGGAATGCTTCTGACCTGGGATCCTTTGTATGAACTACCTCTCAGGGCATAGAAAGTGCCCTGATTCAGTGATTCAGTGGTTGCAGGCCTGGGCTCCTGTTGTGCTCTAGATTTTGTAACCAAATCACGGGACAGCATTCCCTGACAGGGCTTTTTAGGGCTGAATAGTCTTGCAGTCTACTGTGCATGCCTGATCCATCTGCGTTAGAGGATAATTCAGTCAGCCAGGGGAGGGAAGCAAGCTGGCTACCCATCACAGAGACTGCCAGGGCCAGTCAAGCAAGAAGCACTCATGCACAGGAGAATCATTCTCTGGGAAAAAGTGATTGCTCTCACATAGCACAGACCCAGAGTGGTAGTTGATCAGAAATCATGGATGTTGGCTGGGTGGCTGACAGACCAATTCCTCCTGGTTGTGACCCATCATGTCATCATAAAAACAGAATATGGATTGGAAGGGCTGTATGGAAGGCAAAGGCTCTACATGACAGAGGAGATAAGGATAAAGCTGGGAATGAAATGTCTCACATCGTTTCTCCTCAACCAGCAGTGAAGCCAGTTCCCTCCCAAACCCTGGCATTGCCTACACATGGACACTCTGCTGGGCACCCTCAAGTGCCATTGTCCCTCACTCCCATTGTCCACATAGCTCTGAAAGGTGAATAACGAGGGGTCCTGTGTCCCAACCTATGCCCGAGACACAAGGATCTGGCCAGATCCCCCAACTTAAAGGGAAGGCTAGCTCTCAGAGACACTGGCTCTGAATGACAGCCAGGGAGGAACTACGTTGACAAAAGTGGGGGAAAAGGTATTGAAATGGAACGGCGAAAAGCCAAAGTGCATGATTATAGATGAGAATGGGACAAAGATTCCAATGAAGTGTCAGCACAATTTCCTTGCAAGGTACTGTCTAAGGAATAAGAAACACCTGTGGCCAGACACAAAGTAAACCTCTAATGGGTAACCTCCTGACAGCCCAGCCCGCAAGAGGTCTGCATATTTCCTTCTAAAGGATAGGGAAGACTTCTGGCCTTTGCTCTTTTTCCTGCCCTTCCCATCAGGGGATAGAGGCAGTAGGGATTCAGGGGTAGCGGCTCCATGCTCCAGGCTGCTGCTCAAGTGTTTGGAAACTTGGTTCCTGTGGCCCAATAGTTTTGAATGGCCACTTTCTGCACTATGTCCTGGAACATACCTCGTATGCATGGATTATGTTCTCTTCAGCATCATAAGCCAAGCACTAAATGCTCTCTCACAGTAGGGCAATCTTTCCTTTGGGTTGTTAGACAGGAATTACTCTTGGTTAGCACAGAAGCAGAATGGGAACTCACCACCAGTCCCTGGGAGCTCACTGTGTGGTTGACAGCCTCACTGCCCCACCCAGCCTGCAAACCAAGTCCTAGTTTGCAAATAGCACCTCCAGGAGCCATATGTGTGCCATTCCTCAAGCACTCCGGGCTACCCAAGGATAAAGGAAAGGACAGAAAACAAGGGGTTAAATTGGCAGAGCCGCCATCCATTTACAAGTATTTTAGTAAATTACAAGAAAAAGGCAGGGGCCTTATCTCCAGAAACCTCTGGACTCCGTTGCCTGGAGCCCCAACATCGGCCTGCCCTCCATAGTCATATGAAGCACAAATAAACATTAAATAAAGAGTAAGAGAATGGAAATAGATACACTGAGGGACAATGTTCCTTCTGAGAGATGAAAAGGGGATAAATCTGAGGGTTAAATGACTAGTACAATCCCCTGGCAAGCTGATGATCTCAGGAATAACAAACACATAGATAAGAAACACATATGGGCTAGGGCAAAGGGAAACCTCCATCGTCTACAGGGGGAGCCCAAAGGCAAGATATCTGTATTCCTACTTCACAAAGAGAGCTAAAGCTTCTGGTGTTCACTCTTCTCCTTTCCCACCATGTCAGAGGGTAGAGGCAGCAGTGATTCAAAAGGTAGCAGGTATGTGCTTCAGGCTAATGCCCAAGTGTTTGGACCTGGGCTGTGGTGCAGTGGTTCCTGAATGTTCTCTTTCTGTTCTAAGCAGGTCCTCAAGAATACTGCACCTGGGTGAAGCAACTGCTCTTCAGGCTGAAAGCATCTTTAATGGCCAGGGAGGGAAACAAGTTGGCTAATCATCATTGCTTGTATCAGCCAGCCAAACACCAAGTACTGACAGGAAGGCAATCTTTCCTTTGGGAAATCAGAAACTGGGATATCAGAAACTGATATCAGAAACTGATTGGGATATCAGAAACTGATTGCTCTTGGTTAGCACAGACCAGAGTCAGAGCTCATTAGGAAGGGCTGGGGACTCACTCTGTGGAGCACAGCCTCATTGCCCTTGCTTAGGACCCAAGACACCCTTATCAATACAGCCAGGGAATTGGAATGGCTACACGCAGGGCCAAAGTTTTTCATTTCAGCGGAGAATGCAATCAAGCTGAGAACGAAATGTCTAGCTCCATGGTCCTCTTGTCCCACAAGACGGAGGATAGCTCCATCCCAATATCAGTGACCCTGACTACACACGGGCATTCAAGTGCTGGGTGGGCACTTTGAAATGCCCAGGGCTTACCTTTGTCAACATAGTACTGAAAGGCAATTTTTGAGGGACCTGTGGCCCAACGTAGCCCGGAGTGACAAGAATATGGCCTGACACCCATGTTAAAAGTAGAAAAAATGGCTCTGAGACACTGTCCCTGAACGGACAACAGGGAGAACATTGTTGCAAAAGAGAAACAGGATGGAGAAGGATACAGAGAAGATACAAAGTTCTTTCTTAACAGAAGACAATGTGATAGAGAAAAAAAAAGTGACTAGCACAAACTCCTGGCAAGGTGGTTGCCTCAGGAGAATGAACAATGTGTGGGCTAGGACCAAGGGAAACCTCCTGCACTGTTCCTTCAGAAAGAGATGGAAAGTTTCTGGCATTGGCTTTTTTTTCCCTGTCCTTTGAGGCCAGTAATGACTCATAGCAGATACTGGCTTGTGGCTTACCCTCAGGTATTTGGAAAGTGGCTCTGGTGCACTAGAACTTGAATGGGCTGATTCCTGCACATTGAAGGTCCTGAAGTATACTGAAAATTTGGTAACTGTCTGCTCTTCAGAATGAAGGCATCTGTAGCAGCCAGTGGGTGGAGTTCTGCTGTCGACCTGATGAAGTTTGGGGGTAGTTGTGGGGGTGGTCCAGAGCCGATGACCAAGAAAGATTTCTTGAGACATCTTTGGTGCACAAAGGGTGGTTTTATTAAATCATGGGGACAGGACCCATGTGCAGGAAGAGCTGCACTGGGGTCCTAACGGGGAACTCATCATTATATACCATCAGGTTGGCAGGGAGTCAGGGATGAAGTCGCTAAGGAATGTTGGAAGCAAGGTTTTCAGGACCATGAGGGGCTAGCTGTTGCTAGGGACACACCATTTATTACCATTTACTAAAACTTCAGTCATGAGATCCATTAGATGTATATTGGGGGGGGGGCATCAGCTTGGAGTATGATTGCCAGCATATATCTTGGGTCAGTTGCAATAAAAGAAGTTGACTTACACGGTCCTTGAGGTTGGGATAATGTTAAACTAAGGCTCTCTTTTGCCCCTAGCAAAGTGTCATCATTGAGTGTCATCATTGAGGCAGCTGAGCAGTTAGAGGGAGGTCACTCTGCCCATTCCAGGGACTTGTCAATGGGCTATAGGCAGTAAGGGAATTTAATGTTTCATTTGCCTTAGTTTCCCACATTACCATGGCAAGGGCTTAAGCCCCTTTGCTTTGATCTGGGGTAGTCAAGAGTGTCCAAGGAATAACACTCAGATCCCACCTGGGGTGGGGGTTGGGGGGGCTAGCTTGGGCTTTACCCCTCAGCCTGCCTCATGCTCCCTCATCATATCCCCCTTGAACAAGGTCGACCCTTACGTCTTTAAGGTTGATGAAGATGGAAGGTTTCATCTTTTGTAGCTTCTTTCTGCTGACTAGGGGCATAGAGTTTTCCCTACCTATTTGGCCAATATTGGTCTGTTGGGGAATATATAGAGGAGATACAAAAGGTGGTGGCAGCTGAATCCAAGGTGTGCCTTCTTGAGTAGCAAGGCTCATCTGTTGGCTTGATGTGATTGTAGTGATGGAGTCTTGGCACCAGGCAGAGAGACATGGGAGAAAGCAGCAAAACATAATTAGAATAACAAGAGAGAAGCCCCAAGAAAAGTCCTTGGGTAGTTGACAAAAATCCTCCAGTCCAGGAGTTTAGCCAATCACTAAAGGAAAGAGAGGGATTGTTTAAACCACCAATTTCAGTGTTCATGTCAGTTAGAAATCCTGGAATATTTTTGTGGTAATCTGGAATGTATATACAGCATTTTGTTAGAGCAAATTACAAACTCAGTGTCTACCAGTGCCGCCAGTGAGGTTGTTAGATGGCAGGCTTGAAGCTTCCTCAGATGAGAGTGGGAACTGACAACAGGAATCACAATGGTCTTTCCAGTTTGGAATTCAAATGTCTGTGGTGATCCTTTGAACAGCCCATCGACCCATCTTAAGAAGGAACTGTTCGCATAAACTGGGAAAGAAAAGTGAAAAAGAAAGGTACAACCATCATAAGAGAGGTTTGAGGTCTTGCACAGATTCCCAGGAATAAGAAGGCACATGAGTTTGCTCACTGACTTCCTGTAAACAGGGAACATGTTTTATTTCCATACAGGAGCCCATGAAGAATGCCCCTCTAGCTTACTGCAGTGGGAGTACATAACATGACCCAGTAGGGGCCCTTTTATTTTGGAGTTAAGTCACCTGTTGCATGAGACTTTCCATGTTTGGAATAGACCAGGTCTTTGCGGTTTATATGGGGTGGGTTTCTGGTAGCTGTCATTTCAGGTTTTGGGAGGTCATGGCCTGCATAGAGACTTGTGAATTAACCCAGCTTCAAGTAAATAATAAAGCACTATTGTCTTTATCGATTGATAGGTCTACAGCGAGAAAAGTCCTTGCCTACAGTTTTTGGGGGAAACCCATCCCATTTTCCAGTTGTTTCAATAATATACCCACGGGGTCGAATTACTATCCCCACAGGATAACCTGTGCTATTGTGACAGGATCTCTCAAGTTTACCTCAAGTGGTCTAGTTTAGGCAAACATTTGAAGACAACTTGGATTTAACATCCATAAATGTGCATTATTTTCTCTAAATCCCTCATTTCCAGAGATAGCCAAATCAAGACTAATTCATTTGTAAAATAAGTCCAGTCTTGTCAAATTTGGCCTGCGTATTTAAATAAGCTCAGTACGAATAGTCATTGATCATAAGGATCTTTTAAAGTTTGCTTTGCTGGGAACCCTTTATAAAGAATCTCCAGACTGAACTTTTGGAACCTCTCGAGGCCAGAAGCCAGGCCGAGTACTTCCTGTCAGACAGGCCTGCAATACCTGTGGAATTGGGTGAATTCCTCTTCACGAGGTCCCCAAGATATCCTGAGTTTCCTGCACCTTCCAGGGAGTGCCATTCTTTACTCACCTGGTGAGGCTGCTGGAAACTCTAAGCAAGGTATCCAGCCAACATTTCCAAGGGGCTTTATTGGCTCCACATTTCATAAAGTCAACCTCAGTTCCTTAAAGCTGTAGGGTCATTTCCGAGTCTATGCATGTCTCTCAAATAGACCTTCCAGCGAAGCCTTAGTAAACTAGCAGTATTTCCAATGGTGTCCTGTTACAAGGAGAAGATTCTTATTGCACTTATGCAAATCACTGTAATGGCCAAGAAAGAAAGAAGACTCACTGCGAGTGTTTGAATTTCAGATGATTTAGGTAGAGAGAGAAGTTCAACGCTTCAGTTTACAAGTGAATATTTGATGACATCTCTGTATATCACAGATATCTGAAGAGAACGTTTCCTTAATCTGGAAGAGCAAACATCAGAGAACCAGCAATATTTCCAAGAAACACTAAACGATAATCTTCCTCAATTCATTTAGTCCCATGTTCCTAATTCTTGCTCCGTTTGAATGCAGCTTTTTTAGTTCTCGAAATTCTTACCCATTTTAGTATTAATCTGAAAGATTTCAAACACCTGTATTTGTCCTAGAAGTCCTTTTCTTGTGACTCTCCTAGAAGATGAAATATGTCTTGTGAGAGAATAAGAACAATTATAAACCATAAAATCTCAGAAATGGACATTGTTAACGACCTGATGAGAGTTCATTCATTATGATGCAATTGACAAGGGAATTCGGTTATTTCTCTGGCACATAACACTTTGATAATCAGAATATCGAGGAAGGACCTTACAGCAGCACAAATTAAACTTTAGGAATTCCATGTATCTTTGAGCAGTGACAGCATTTACCCAAGCAATAGAACCTAATGTTTACCATTAGTTGGCAATGCTTCTCCAACTAACTTAGCATACCACATAAAAAAGGCCTAATTGTTCAGACTTCACTTACAGTGGAAATCTTGGGGAAGTTTGTTCAAACCTTAGAAACTGAGAGAGCGCATTCCAAATAGGATTACAGAGCATTACAAATCTTAAACTTTAAATTACTTATTTAACCAAGATGGCAATTAGGGATTCCAGAGGCAAATATGTAGCATCATATACTTGTTAGCAAAACCTAGCTCCTTTACCATTGAGAAGTTTTAACTTGAAGTAATCAAAGAGTTGATAATCACGAAACCTAAAGCTCTGGTTTTCCTGGGAGACCAAAGAGGAAAGAAGAAAAAAAACCAAAACACTCTGTTTCCATTTTCTTATCAAGAGCAGATCAACAATCCAAGAAAACTTTGTCTTTCCAAAAGAGAGAAAAGCAGAATTTTAATCTTCTCCCAGTGTAGTTTTAAAATCCATCCATGGCAACCTTAGTCCTTCCTTACCACACATAAAATTCCTTTCCAAATATTTGCCTTCATGACCCTTCTACAACTTTCCTTTGCCTTCAGATTTTGTCCCAAGCCATTTCTCTCCAAACAACCTGTCTGATGTAGCACAAAATTACTTTCTTGTACCCTCAACGAAAAACGTATTCCCATTCCTTATATCTTTCTTACATACCTCCTACTTTCCTACGCACAGAGTAGCTTGCCTTAATTCCCTCAGTCGTAAGTACACTTAACAGAAGGTAAACTGCTAGAAACCTTAGTCTCCAATGAAAACCTAGTAGCCAGTTGAGAACCGTTTACAGCAGAATTATTTAGATGGCAAATTCATGAATCAATTAAGCACAGAGCATGTTTTCCAATTGACCCAAATGGCCTTAGTTCCTCTGCAATAAGAAGTTAAAAGCACAAACCTATGTTCAGTAATCAAAGTTTTGCACTGCATTCCCTTTGGAAAAGACCTAGATGTCCCATGAATTTCATCTCATTTGCCATGCAAACTTTAAAGTGAAACGTTAAAGCTTCAGGTTGCCACAGACTTTGAGAGCTAGCTTAGCAAGTACCCATGAAGATTTTGAGAGAGTCGAAATTAACCATTATTTCAAGTCATCGTCTTGCTAGCAAATTGCAACCGAGATACAATGAGCTTATTTGACCCTTAGTAAACATTGGTAGAATAAAAGTTTCTATATGAATTGCTGGTAACTTGAAAGACAGCTTAATTCAACGAGCAAACTGAAATTAGTTTAAACCCCGAAATGTTTCACCTACGTCCATTTAAAAGACAATCCATGTGTTCCCCATTCTCAGATTTTACCTGGGAGGACAGTGGGGGAAATGGAAGTGGGTGGTCCAAGGAGGGGGGTGCTCTTTGTTACTTGACATTTAGGGTGGGAAGAGGAGCCCATGGTGCCTGAGGCACTGAGGATGGGCTAGGAACCAGTTATGTGTGCCACACCCAAGGTGGTGCATAAACCCGAGGAGGGTGAGGGAAAGGCAGAAGAGGTGAGATGCCAGCAGAAGGCAGAGAAGGAAAATTTCCCCGTTCTAACCTTGCCAGCTGGGACAGAAGAGCAGACGCCATGTCTTTTGTTCCACCAGAGTGGAATTAGGCAGTCCATATCAGGCTGGAGAAGACAGAGAATTTCCCCCAAACGAGTGGACTTTCGGCAGCTGCTTGGGAATATTCCTTAAGAGTCCCGATCTGAAGTAGACTAAGCACAGTTGGCTCCAATGACATCCCTTAACCCAGGAAAGGAATGAGGGAGAGGCCCTTACATCTAGTAGGCAGAGGAACAGAGAGAAAGAGGGTCCCCTTTTCAGGGATGGCCTATGTTCCTTCAGCGACTGAGTTCTATCAGGAAGAGGCCTGTTTACAGATTTATCACCCAATATATCGGGGTTGGGGGGGAGCTTACTGGCCTGGTTACTGACCAAACACATCCTGCTAGAGGCCCCGGAGTCCAGGTAGCCGTGAAGGCCTGGACCTAGGGTAACCTCCGTCCATTTTCCCTGTTTAGTAAGGCCATGCAGGGTTAGAGAATCAGTGTTTTCTATGCTTTGCAATCCACATTGTTTCCAGTGGCTTAAAACGGCATCCCAAGGGCTCAGGTCCTGATCTCAGGGTCGTGAGTTGAAGCCCCCTCTCCACCCCCAGCTTTGCCTTCACAGCGTGAAGCCTCCTTTGGATCCTCTGTCTCCCTCTGTCTGCCCCTACCCCACTCAATATCTTATAAATTACAAGAAAAGGGCAATCTTATAAATTACAAGAAAAGGGCAACAGCCTAATCTCCAGAAACCTATTTGTTATGCCCAGAATTCGTGATCCCCAAAGACCACCAGGGAGCTGAGTCCAATGCAAAAGCAAAGAGCCTTTATTCAAGCTAGCTTGAGCTCAATCCCCTACCTGCACCGACGCAGCGGTGAGATGCCAGGGAGAGAGATGCCAGGGAGAGTTTCAAAAGCACAAAGGTTTTATTGGGGTCTAAGGCAGTTGGTGAGGTAATGGCTGTGGCTTCAGTCAATTGGCTAAGGAAGGGTCGGAGTCATGTTACGCAGGTCACCGGGCCTGTTTTGATCTGGAAGTTTGAACGGGTGAGTGGGAGGTTACTCAAGGGGAGGAGGCGTGGTCAAGGTGGAGGACACAGAACAAGATGGAGTCTGCTGGCATAGGTCCGCCCTTTCATTCCCCCCTTGTCATGTAGCTTACGGACCCAATCATGGGACCGGTTGCATTTATGGTGACAAGGGGAACAGAGTTTGCAGGTTTACACAAAGTTCTGGGAACCAAGTGTCCCTGGGGTGGCTCTGGGAGGTCTGATTAAGTATTGTCCCCTGAGCTGGTGTCTATGATCTGCCAGGTGATGTTTTGGGGGGCGTGGGGACTCCCAGCAGCATGAGCAATGACAAGCAGAGTTAACAGAGTTACCAATATTAGGTGGGTTGAATGCACTGTAGCTTGAGCTTGAGCGGGTTGTGTTGGTCCCGATTGACAGCCCATCATGTGACAAAGTCCTTCCGGATCAAGGAGGGGTCCACTGGCCGAACATGAGTGTGATGGACCCAGGTCGCGATGCCATCTACTTTGAGAGCGGAGGGGGTTGTCAGCACCACGATGTAGGGTCCCTTCCAGCTCGGCTTGAGGGTCTCTCAGTGGTGCCTCTTGACGTAGACCCAGTCTCCCGGCCTGTACTGATGAGGTGTTGGGGTCGGGCCAGCCTCGTAGATGGCAGGGAGGCATGGCCAAATGTCCTCATGCACCCACTGGAGCCCTCTCAAGGAAAGAAAAAGTTCTTGATCTTTAAACTCAGCAAGAAGTTCAGCTCGAAGGTTGGGAATAACAGGGGTGGCCTGCCAAACATGATCTCGTAGGGAGTAAAACCCAAGATGTAAAGACTGTTCCTAACCTGGTAAAGGGCATACGGTAGGAGAGTCACCCAGTCCCCACCAGTCTCCATGGTTAATTTGGTAAGGGTCTCTTTTAGGGTTCTATTCATTCTTTCTACCTGTCCTGAGCTCTGGGGCCTATAAGCACAATGTAATTTCCAGTTTGCCCCCACCACCTTGGCTACTGCCTGTGTTACCTGCGAGATAAAAGCTGGTCCATTGTCTGATCCTACCATGGCAGGAAAACCATACCTGGGTAAGATGTCTTCTAGTAGCTTCTTAGCCACCGTCTGAGCCAGTTTCATGCTTGGTTGGGTATGCCTCCACCCAGCCAGAGAAGGTGTCTGTAAATACTAAAAGATATTTATAACCATACTTTCCTGGTTTGACTTCAGTGAAGTTGACTTCCCATTGGGCTCCCAGTCTGGTGCCTCTGAGCCTGGTTCCTTTTTTATTTGATGTGGCTCTCGCATTGGTGAGTTGGCAGGTCTTGCAGGCAGATACAACTTGCTCTATTTTGGTGTCCTATTGGTGAATCTTGATTCCGGCATGTCGGATTAAGTCTTTTAATTTTTGGGCCCCCATGTGAGTAGACCGATGCATGTGCTCTAATATTGAGACTCCGAGCCAGTCTGACAGCACGAGCTCCCTGTTAGGTTATATACCACCATCCCTTTATCTCCTGGGCCATGGGGAGTTTCTTGATCCACTGTAACTCCTCCTGGGAGTATTTGGGCTGGTCTGGTAAAACTGGGTCTCCCGGGTCCGGTAGTTGTACAGTCATGATGGGGAATGAAGTAAGGGCTACTGCCTTGGCTGCCTGGCCAGCCTTTTGATTACCTCTAGCTACTGGGTTATCAGCTTTTTGGTGCCCTTGGCAGTGGATAATGGCTAGCTTGGCAGGAAGCCATAAGGCTGTAAGCAGGTTAAGTATCTCCTGCTTATTTTTTATAGTCCGTCCTTCTGGCGTCAGTAACCCCCCTCCTGATAAATTGCCCCATGAATATGAGCTGTGGCAAATGCATAACGGCTGTCTGTGTAGATGTTAAGCCATTTTCCAGCTCCCAGCATCAGCGCCTTGGTGAGGGCTATGAGCTCTGCTCGCTGGGCTGACGTTCCGGAGGGTAGAGCCTCCACCCATACAGTGTCCGTTTCGGTGACCACCGCTGCACCCGCATACCTGTGTCCGTCTCGCACAAAGCTGCTGCCATCAGTGAACCAAGTAGCCTCAGCATCGGGGAGGGGCCGGTTGGTCAGGTCCGTCCGGAATCCATGTACTTGTTCCAGGATTCCCGCACAGTCATGTAGTGGAGCACCTAGGTCAGGGTCGGGCAGCAGGGTTGCAGGATTGAGGGCTGCACTGGGGTGGAACCGCACTCGTGGAGGGTTGAGTAGGAGGCTCTGGAAACGAGTCATAAGTGTGTTATGCATCCATCTATCAGGAGGCTGTTTCAGGACCCCTTCAATGGCGTGTGGGGTCGTGATCCAGATCTCCTGTCCTAGGGTCAGTTTGCGTCCTTGACTAGGAGTGCTGTCACCGCAATAATTCTTAGGCATGACAGCCAGCCGGCAGCCACTGGGTCTAGTTTCTTGGACAGGTAAGCCACCGGGCTGTTCCAGGGGCCTAAGGCTTGAGTTAGAATCCCTTTTGCTATTCCCTTATGTTCGTCTACAAAGAGGTGGAAGGGCTTCGTAATGTCTGGTAGGCCCAGGGCTGGGGCACTTAGGAGGGCCTTTTTTAACTGATTAAAGGCAGTTTCTTCTTTTTCAGCCCATTTAAATGTTTTCCCTCTTTGGTAGCTTCATATAGGGGGGCCTGATGATCTCAGCAAAACCTGGAACCCAGAGGCAGCAGTAGCCGGCTGATCCTAAGAATTCCCTTACTTCTCTTCGGGAGGTGGGAGTAGGGATCTTTAGGACAGTTTCTTTTCTGGCATCTGATAACCACTGCTGTCTGCCCTCCAGGATATATCCCAGGTAACTTACCCTCTCCCTGCATATCTGAGCCTTCTTCGTGGATGCCCGGTACCCTAAAGCCCCAGGGTAGCCAGCAGGTCCTGGGTCCCTCGCTCACAGTCTTTGGCCATGTCAGCAGCAATCAGGATGTCATCTACATACTGTAGAAGGGTGAGGCCAGGGTGCTCCCTTCTGTACTCACCCAGGTCCTCGTGTAGTGCCTTGTCGAAGATGGTGGGCGAATTTTTGAATCCCTGAGGTAGCCGTGTCCAGGTATGTTGCCCTCTGTAACCCTCCTCCGGATCATGCCACTCGAAGGCAAACAAGGGTTGGCTCTGGGGTGCCAGCGGCAGACTGAAGAAGGCGACCTTTAAATCTAGTACAGTATACCAGACCCTGGAGGGCACCAAGGAGCTCAAGAGAGTATATGGGTTGGGAACAGTTGGGTGTATGTCCGTGACCCTCTTATTTACTTCCCGGAGGTCTTGTACTGGTCAGTAGTCATCTGTGTGAGGCTTTTTGACCAGCAGTAAGGGGGTGTTCCAGGGATACTGGCAAGGAACTAGTACCCCTAGGCTTCGTAGTCTCCGGATGTGTGGCTGGATCCCCTTCCAGGCCTCCTGAGACATGGGGTATTGTTTGATCCTTACCGGACTCTCTCCTGGCTTGAGCTCTACCAGGACCAGGGTCCTGTGAGTGGCTAGTCCTATCCCCCCCATCTCTGCCCAAACCAAGGGGGATTCTTGTAGCCATCTGTCTATATTATCCTCTCTCAGGAGCACCTCCTGGTGGAGGCGGTATTCATCCTCCAGTTTCATGGTCAGGACCTGGATGGGGTGGCCCTTGCCATCGGTGACCTGAGGCCCCCCTTGTCTGAAAGTTATCTGAGCTCCAATCTTGGTCAGTAAGTCCCATCCTAACAGCGGGTAGGGGCATTCTGGTATTACCATAAAGGAGTGGGATACCTGGCCCGTCCCCAAATCTACCGTTCTTCGGGTAGTCCATGAATACTGGCTCATACCAGTTGCCCCTTGTACCCAGGACTTCTTGCTGGCTAGTTTTCCTTGTGGGGTGCAGAGGACCGAATGTTGTGCTCCGATGTCGACAAGGAAGTCAACAGGGGTCCCCTCCACTTTAAGAGTTACCCTGGGTTCGGGGAGAGGGTCCGAACCCCGACTCCCCTAATCACTTAGTTCATCTAGCTCTAGGACTTTTACTCGATCAGTCTTGCTTCCCTTCCTGCCTGCCCTTTTCGGACAATCTCGGGCCCAATGCCCTATCTCCTTGCAGTATGCGCACTGATCTTTCTGCAGCCTCTGCTTCCCCCCCTCCCCTCGGTGGTTCCTTTACCTTTTCTTGCACCATCTGCCAGCTGCCAGAGACAGCGGTCTCGTTCCTTGGGAGAGTCAGCAGTGGTAGCTAGTAGTATTCTGGCCAGGTCTCGAGTCTGCTTACTGCTGGCAGCCGCCATGGCGCGAGCCTGCTTGTCCTCAGGAGGCTCCCGGTTATTATATACCTTTTTGGCTACCACCAGTAAGTCCTGCAGACTTTTTTCTCCTAGTCTATCTATTTTCTGTAATTTTCTCCTAATGTCTATGGCCGATTGGTTTACAAAGGCCATGATAACAGCTGCCTTGCTTTCCGGAGCCTCTGGATCCATGGGGGTATAGGTACGGAATGCCTCCATGATCTGTTCTAAAAAGGCAGCCGGAGATTCATCTTTTCCCTGTTGTACATTTCCTACCTTGGCCAAATTGGTTGGCTTTCTAGCAGCCATTCGGAGACCCCCCATTAGAGTCTGGCAGTAGACCCGGAGCCTCTCCTTACCTTCTGCCATGTTGAAATCCCACTGGGGCCGAGTTAAGGGGAAGGAGGCATCTATCTGAGCCTGGTTGGTGGTGGGATTCCCATCTGCACCCGGAACTAGTTTTTGGGCCTCATTGAGGATTCTTTCTCTTTCTTCAGTCGTGAACAGGACCTGCAAAAGCTGCTGGCAATCATCCCACGTGGGCTGATGGGTAAAAAGAACAGAGTCTAATAAATCAATAAGCCCTGCCAGTTTCTCAAAAAACTTAGGATTCTGAGCTTTCCAATTGTAGAGGTCACTAGTGGCAAAAGGCCAATAGTGATGGGGCTGATTCCCCTCCATGTCTGGGGGTCTGGTGGCTCACAGGGGCAGGATAGTGGAGTTGGCGGTGGAGGCAGATTGCTCTCTCTGAGCCCTTTGTCTGGTAAAGGGTGGGCTTCCCACTGGAGCATTTCCACCTCCTGCTCCCAGAACAGCGTCTGCCTCCCCCGGAGGGGGAGGATGGTGTTCTTCCGGCATCCTAGGGGGGTTATACGGGGGAGGAAAAATTAATTCTTCTTCAGTCCCCCCTGTAGGACAGGGTAGAGGGGTGTTGAAGGCTGGGTAAGACTTTTTTTGTTTTCCTTCTTCTTTGTCCCCTGCAAAGCAAGAATGGGTTTTGGCTCTGGGGGGAGTGGGGCTAGGAAGGGCTTAAGCCAAGAGGGTGGGTCTTCTACAAGGTCCTGCCAAGTGATAATGTAAGGGAGCTGATCAAGATGGCCCATCTTAGGCCAAGAGATGATACTCCTGACTTGGATGGTAGGGAGGTCGAAGGTCCCCTCTGGTGGCCATCCGACATTGAAAGTTGGCCACTCACTAGAACAAAAAACCTGCCACCGACCCTTTTGGACTTCCACACTGAGGTTGTTAGCTCTTCCCCTCACATCCTTAAAGTGATCAATCATAATACTTAGAGGAGTAGTCTGAGTCTGTCCCATAATATCCATCCAGTAAGTCCACAGAACAAAACAGAGAAACACAGAAACAGACAAACACAGGGCCCCTAGAAAGTCTTCCAACTCCATGGAAGCAAAACTGAAAGCTCGACGATGGCCCCGCGCCAACCAGCGGGAGTGACCCGTCTCGTCTCAGACCTTTGAGGGGATTCCACGTCCCTCCAAAAGGGAGGATCGGAATGTCTTCCAAAACTCCCGGCCCGTGGTCCTCCAGTGCATCCACTTAGACCACGTCGGGCACTACCAGAATTTCAGAAATGAGCTCACACAGAAAAGACAGAACGAACAGACACTAACGGTGGCCAGTCAGGCTTTCCGGGTCGGGAGTCCCTCGGGGGTCTTGGGGATCCCAGACAAGCCCCCAAATGTTATGCCCAGAATTCATGATCCCCAAAGACCACCAGGGAGCCAAGTCCTATGCAAAAGCAAAGAGCCCTTATTCGAGCTAGCTCGAGCTCAATCCCCTACCTGCACCGACGCAGCGGTGAGATGCCAGGGAGAGAGCGAGTTTCAAAAGCACAAAGGTTTTATTGGGGTCTAGGAACAGTTGGTGAGGTAATGGCTGTGGCCTCAGCCAATTGGCTGGGGAAGGGTCATGGCCTCGGCCGATTGGCTGGGGGAGGGTTGGAGTCCTGTTACACAGGTCGCCGGGTGTGTTTTGATTGGGAAGTTTGAACGGGTGAGCAAGAGGTTACTCAAGGGGAGGAGGCGTGGTCAAGGTGGAGGACACAGAACAAGATGGAGTCAGCCGGCGTAGGTCCGCCCTTTCACTATTGACTCAGTTTGCTGAAGCCCCAACCTCACCCTCCTCTCCATAGTGATGTGGGGAACAAAGGCAAGAGGAAATGGCAGATAAAATAGAGGTTCCTGCAGCGCCTACATGGCTCAGTCAGTTAAGCTTCCAACTTTGGCTCAGGTCATGATCTCCCAGTTCCTGAATTCCAGCCCCATTGTCGGGCCCTGTGTTGACAGCTCAGGTTCTGGAACCTGCTTCAGATTCTGTGTCTCCCTTTCTCTGTCTGCCCGTCCCCACTCCTTCTCTCCTTTCCTCTCTCTCTCTCTCTCTCTCAAAATAAATAAATAAACATCTAAAGAAATTAAATTTGAATTTCCTTGTAACCTGCAGCTCACAGACAAATATTTGAGGCTGGTGGAGTCCAATGTTTCTCCTGGAACTCCCTACTGTCTTAATGTTAATGCTTTGCTAGAGGGAAAAACCACCTTAACTTGACAATAGCTAGGCCTCTGGTGTTCTGTGAGTCTGTAGCATGTGAAAGTCTCCTTGGAATCTTGCCAGTGGACTTTACCTTCCCCAAGCCTATAGTATATAACTGTCACTCTTCACAACCCCAGTGGGGGCAGCTCTTCCTGCCCACAGGAAGATTCACCTTTTGGCACCAAAGAAGTCTTCAAGAATTCTGTCCTGGCCATCAGCTCTGAACCCCACAAACCCCACCATCACGCCCCAACATTTTATCACGCAAAATGTGAGAGCCCTGTCTACAAGCTCTCTACATTATTACCTCAGATAGGTCAAGGAGTCTTTGGGCCCTCACCTTTTGTCCAGCCCTTTCCTTCAATGGATAGAGGCAGTGGTAATTAGGTGATGGTGGTGTTGGCTCTCAGCTAACACTTAAGTGTGTGGAATGGGGCTCTGGTCTTACACACTTTGATCTTTTTCTTGGCTGACCAGCTCAGGCATTGCAATATGCATAGGCAAAACTTCAGCTGCTAGGAATGCAGGCATTTCAGGAAGCAGGGGGAAAGTGTCAGCAGGGTGACCATTGTCATGCCAACCACAGCCTGCCAACCACCATCTTTTCAGAAAGAAGATGACAATGTTTTCTCAGTGCTATCAGAAACAGATTTATCCAGGTTGGCACAGGAAGGGAGTGGGAGCTTGCTGTCAATTGCTGGGACAGCTGCATTGCCCCTGACTCCTTACTGCTGATGTATTTACTTCGCCCTAGAAGTAAGGCAGACTGCTTTCAACACAGGCTAACCTCTTGTTCTGGGTGCTTTCCAGCACCCTAGGGCACCTGCTTCCTGTTGGCAATGTACATTTGGCAGGGAAGCCCATGAGGCACTCATTGTCCAAGCGATCTGACATTCAGGAAACTTGCTATAAAAGACTTGACAATTAAAATCATAGGAGAGGCTTCCGGACTCCTGCCCCCAAAGACCCACAGTGACAACTGGTTAATAAAAATAAAAATTGATAATAATAATAATAATAATAAATTAAAAAAAAAACAGAAGAAACATACTGAAGGCCAAAAGTATTCACCTCAGGTGAAAATGGAATGAAGCTGGGACTGCTGACGTGAGCTCCATTTCCTAGGCAAGCTTTGTGTCCTGACAGTAAGAAGGAAACTCCTGTGGGGTTGCGATGAAAGGAAGCACCAGCCACCAGAACACTGCATTCTGACCTTGATAGCGCAGGAAGGCTGGTGGCTCTTGCCTTACTCTTCCCTTCAGTGGGTGGAGGCACTCGTGATCTCTCTGAATGTTGGCTTCGCTGTGCTGGCTGGCAACCATGTCTGTGGAATTGGGTTGTGGTCCCAGAGTCCTTGAATGGATTCTCTGCCCTGACCATCTGGGGAAGAACAATACTCATGCTCCAACTTTGATCTTCTCAGAATGCAGGGACGTCACAGGGGCCAGTGGGAACAAGGTAACCATCCCCCCTCAGGCCAACAGAAGCCTGCCAAGCACTCAGGCCTCCATGAAGGAGGGCAATGTGCCCTTAAGAAAGGCCACATGTTAGCTGGTTGTGAATGCTGGGCACTGTCCAAGTAACAGTTACATGGTTCCTGACTCTGATCTCTGATCTCCATCTCCCCTTGCACAGAAGTGAGGGTTCTGGTTAGGGTTACCATTGGGTTTAGGATTAGGTCCCAGGAGGCTCCAGGCAATTACCCCACAGCAGAACAGTTGTCTCCCCAAAAGACTGAGTGGAGTACACAAGGGTGTGTGCCAGTCAGGATTATTCTGTGGCTTCCAAGTCTAGACAAATGTATGTTCCACCCTTCGTGTAGGCCTCAGGAATCTTCTTGTGCAGCTGCAGTTGCTCTTTGGAAATGACATGGTGATATCCCACATTCCATGTCGAGTATTTCTTCACCGATTCTTGAACCCATGTGCATGCTGTTGTTAAAAAATATACAAATGTATATTTTCTGTGGAACGATATCTCCATTGATGTCATTGGGGTGTTAAAGTGCCCTACTATGTTTGCATGAGTATCGATTCTTTACTTTAGGTTTTTACTGTTTTGTGTTCGATGCTCTCAGGTTAAGCGAATATTTGTTTACAATTGTTCTTTTTGTTGTATTATACCTTTTATTATTATAGTGTCCTTCTTTGTCTCTTGTTACAGTTTTATTTTGAAATCTATTTGTCTAATATAGGTATGGTGACTGCAGTTTTCTTTTGATACTTTAGTTATAATTAGTCTCTTTTAGGGAGAGATACATGGGTCATATATTTCATTCATTCTATCACCCAGTGCCTTTTATTATGAGGAGAGAGAGCACAGGCAGGGGATGGTGGGGTGGGGGTATGGGAGAAGATAGAAAGAAAGAGAATGAGAATGAGGATGTATCTTTGGCAAGTTCCATGCTCAGTGCAGAGCCCAACTGGGGCTCAATCCCATGATCCTGGCATCATAGCCTGAGCTGAAATCAAGACTGGAAATCTCAAGCAATTGAGCCATCCAGTTGCCCCTATCTGTCACCCAGTGCCTTTGATTTGAGCATTTATTCTGTTTCCTTTCAAAGTAATTGATAGACATATACTTGTCCTTTTATTACTTGATGATGGTTGTTTCTGAATCTTTCTGATCCTTTCTTTTTCTCTTTTTTATGGTTTGCTGGGTTTCTTTAGTAGCACATTTGAAATTGCTTGTCTTTATACTCTGCATTTGTATTAGTGGTGTTTGATTTCTGGTTATGATTAGGTTTGTACCTAACCACTTCTGCATATAGGAGTCTATATTAAGTTGATAGTTGTTTAAGTTTGAACCAGTTCTTACTCCTCTCCTCCCCGTGTTGTAGCTATGTAGTGTTCCTATTTCAAAATCTTTCATATCGTGAATACTTTGGCTGATGTTTTACAGATATACTCATTTTTCTTGCTTTTGCATTTCACACTTTAATATTGTCACTTTAGGTGTTTCTTTTCCACTTAAAGAGTCCCCTTCAACATTTCTTGCAGGGGTTGTTTGTTGGTTGTGAACTCGCTTAGTATTTATTTGGGAACCTCTTGATCTCTCCTTTCATCTGAATGATAGTGTTCTGGATAGACCCTCTTTGGCTGCAGATGTTTTCCATTCGGCCCCTTTACCAAACCGTGCTGCTCACTTACGGTTTCCAAGTTTCTTCTGAAAAACATGCAGTGATAACTTTATGGGGTTTCCCTTGTAGGTAAATGTCATTTTTTGTTTTCCTGCTGTGAAAATTTTTATTTATCACGACATTTTGGGTTTTAATTACTATACAACTTGGTGTGGATCTGCTTCTGTTGAATATATTGTGGGTCTTTGCACCTCCTGCTCTGGATCTGTTTCCTTCCCCGCATTAAGGAAGTTTTCATCTATTTTGTCTTCAAATAAATTTTCTGGTTCTATTTCTCAGATTTCTGAGAATGAGAAATAGGACAGAAAAGACCTACTGAAGGTTCTCTGATGAGTCACTGGATTTGCATGCATGGAGGATACATTTGGGACTCAAATGAACAACCTACTTTTAACTTCAAAGAACTAGAAAAAAAAACAACAATCTATGTCCAATGTTCTCAAAAGGGAGAAAGTAATCCATACGGTAATGCAAACCAATGAAACTGAGAAAATGAAATCAATAGAAAATATAAAGAAGACCAACAGTGAGTTTTCAGAAGAGTGAAACAAAATTGTCAAGTCTATACATAGACTATGCAAAGACAGAGAGAGGACCCAATTCAAAAGAATTATAAATAAAAGAGAAGACATTATGTCTTATACCAAAGAAACATAAAGGCGACAAGGAGGCGACTATGGCCAAATTAGATGCCAGAAAACCGCCTACCTAGAAGAAATGGATAGGTTCTTAGAAACACACAACCTACCAAGACTGTATCAGGAAGAAAGAGAAGGTTTTCACAGACCCATTAAAGGAAGACTGCATCAATACAAGAAGATAACCAATGCAAGTAAATTGAATCAGTAATCGAAATTCTCTCAGGGAAGAAACGCCCAGGACCAGGTGGATTCACTGGTGAATGTGACCAAACATTGGTAGATGAAACTAACAGCAGTCCTCTCACTGATTCAAAAGGAATGAACACCACCAAACTCATTTCCTGAGACTGGAATTACCCTGGTAGGAAGCCAGAAAAGGATCCTACCTGAAAAGAAAACTATAGGCCAGTATCCCCGTGATGAATATGGATGAATAATTCCCAGTAATATACAGGCAAACCATATTCAGCATCACATTAAAAGGATCATTGACCGTGATGAAGGGTTTTCTCCCTGTAAAGGAAGGATGTTTTAGAAATGCAAATCAATAAATATGACCCCTCACATAATTGAATGAAAGAAAAATCAACCAGAAACCGGACACTTAAGTATAAATAGCAAAGGGAGGGTTACTAGAAGGAAGTTGGGCAGGGGGATGGGTTAAATGGGTGATGGGCTAAGGAGGGCGCTAGTCGTGAGGAACACTGGGTGTTGTATGTAAGTGATGGATGACTACATTCTATATCTGAAACTAACATTACACTGTAAGTTAACCAACTGGAATTTAAATAAAAACTTGAAAAAATAAATACTAAAGAAATACATAAATAAATTTAAACTAAAATAAATACTTTTTAAAAAAAATTTTTTAATGCTTATTTCTTTTTGACAGAGAGAGAAAGAGAGACAGGGCATGAGCAGGGGAGGGGCAGAGAGAGAGTGAGACACAGAATCCGAAGCAGGCTCCAGGCTCTGAGCTGTCAGCACAGAGCCCGATGCAGGGCTTGTACCCACAGACCGCGAGATCATGACCTGAATCCAAGTCGGACGCTCAACCAACCGAGCCACCCAGGCGCCCCATACATTTTAAAAATTAAAAATAAAACTCATGTGATGCCATCAATAGACACAGAAAAAAAAGTTCTGACCAAATTTGGTATCCATTTGTGCTAAAAAAAAAAAAAAAAACTCTTTAAAAATTCCGTGTAGAAGGAACATATCTCAACATAAGAAAGGCCATGTATGTGAAGCCATGTATGTGAAGCTAACATCATACTCAATAGTGAAATTGTGAAAGATTTTCCTCTAAGATCAGGCACAAGACAAGGATGCCCTAGATATGTGAAGGGGATTGGGTGATTCAGGCTTCTGGTTATGGAATGAATAAATCACAGATAGAAGATATAGCATAGGGAACATTGAGAATGGTGCTGGAATAGTGATGCATGGTGACAGACTGTAGCTACACCTGTGTTAGTGTAGCAGAATGTATACACTTGTCCAATCACTATGTTGTTCATCTGAAACTAATGTAACATAGTGTGTCAGCTATTCCCAAATAACATGATTTTTTTCAATAAGGTAAAAGAATGAAATAGAAAGTTTAATGTAAATGAACCTGTTAATATCTAATCAATAAATGCATTAAAGTTCCAAACTAGGAAGTCAGCATATCAAATTCTATAGCATTTCTATACACTAACCAAATTATCTAAGAAGGAAAGAAAACAATCCCATTTACAATAGCATCAAAACCAAGAACATTTATTGGAATAAATTTAGCCAAGGAAGTGAAATATTCTCTACAGAAAACTATAAAACCTGTGTTCAGAAATGGAAGAAATTCAATTTGGATGAAAGAAACAGGAGAACACACAAGTCAGTGAAAAGACATCCCACGTCCATCTTTCGGAGGAATTAATATAGATACAATGCCCATACTATCCAAAGCCCTCTAGAGATTCAGTGCAGTCTCTATCAAGACTCCAATGCAATTTTTATGCAAGTAGAAACACATATCCCAAAATGTATTTGGAACCACAAAAATACCCCAAGTAGCCAATGCAAGAAAGAACAAAACAGGAGGCATCACACTTCTTGATTTCAAGCTGCACTCTAACACAAAGAAATCAGTTAAGTCACCTGCATAAGCACACACACAAGACAATGGAATGGAAATTGAGAGCCCAAACTAAGCCCATGCACGCATAGTCAACTAGTATTTGACAAGGGAGTCAAGAATACACAGTGGAGAATGGTAGTCTCTTGAATAATTGGTGCTAGGAAAAATGGATATTCACATGTGTAAGAATAAAGCTTAGCACCTTATGTTATACCACTCCAAGAATTAACTTGAAATGGATTAAAGACATAAATGAATGGTACAGAAACAAGATTCTTCCTCATCATTTCAGGTCTTATTATGCCCAGACGGAGCTGTTGAGGTGGTGAGGCCTGGATGGAGAGTAGTCCTGGAAATAGAAGCCTGTGTGTGTGAAACAGACTTTCTTTAGTAGTCTGGAATTATCCCTCTGATCCTTTAAGACTAGCCACTTCCTTCCCTACATTTGCAGACACAGCTAGTACCCTTCATGCTGCCAGCAATGCACTGCTTTGTCTCCTCCAACTCCTAGAAATTCTAGGTTGGACCCAGTGGGAAGGGTGGAGTTTAGTGGCACTGATGCTGCCCTGTTGAAACCAGGTGGAGGGGAACGAGACAGGTACCATTCTGGCTTCATTGGGGTTCAGGTATGTTAGTGTTGGTGTTGGTGTTGGACTTTTCACCTTTTACCCTACCAAATCTCAAAAGTTTAATTTCTGTCCTGCAGGTCCACGTGGTTTCCAGGATATTTCCTCCTTTCCCAGAAGTGCCCTCCATGTCATACCCCATGGGATGCCGTTTATCACTATGCATGGGCTTTGGGCCACCCCCACCTTCTCCATACTGGGGTCCTCTGGGACCTCACCTTCCTCCCCCACCATGTAGATGATATGACCAGTATGAGTTGACTTATAAAACACATTTTGTCTTTTACTTGTTATGTGTTTGGAGAAGATGCAGTGATGGCACCACAGGGCTTTCAGGTCAGCCTGAGGACGTTGTAATGTTCTTCAAGTTTCTCAGGACATGCATGAAATGGGCAGTCATTTCCCCATAGTGAGCTGGGCAACAAGTGTCTCTGATAGAGAAGGAAGAGGCCTTATACATGCTGACAGACATAGCACTCCCTAGGATGTAGCTTGTACAGAGACCATGTGCTGGGCTCTCTGAGGGATGAGATACACCCCTAACTTATTTTCTAGCGAGTTGAGACCTGAGCTGTTCACAGCTGCTTGATTAGTTATAAAAACACCTGAACCAGGGCCCTGTAAACCTTCCTCAAGAGACAGGATCAGATCTCCCTCTTGTCCTCAAAGCACATGAAAAACCCTCTGCCCCTGGTAAGGGACCCGAGAGTGTGAATGAGTTGAATATAATGAAACATGTGGTGGATGGTTTGTTTTCCTTCCACACAGTCTGTGCAAGTCAGAATCAACCTCCATCCACCTCCATCCATTATGAGACTTAGGACATGGTGCAGCTCCCATGGGGAATATCAGTTGTGTCTCTACCAAGGATGCAGAGAAAGACAAGGTAAATTCTGTTGCCCGTTTCAGTTGCAATGCTTTCTGGAAACTTTTATCTGGCCTTGTCTGGCTTTTATGTCCTCTGGTGTATTTACTGTTTGATTTACATCCTCACAAGCCTCCAGGCTTCTCCAGTTTAACATCATCATGTTAGCTAGCGCCTCTACGACACAAGTCCATGGAGGCTGAGGACCACATGACTCTCACTTTGTGTTTGTGGAAATAACTTGAGGAGGATGACACTTCACTGCACCCTCAAGTCTTCTGGAGCATCTGAATCCTTCCGCACCTTCTTTACATGGGATTATCCTTATTATTTTCATTTTTTTCCTATTTCAGTGTAGGCCATGAATTTGTTCAGAATGTCTTCTATGAGCCTCGTGACTGGAAAAGATAACAACTCTTTCCAACATTATATTGTGTGCTTTGTGCAGTGCTGAGGGTTCTTAGATAAATTTCAGAATTCATTACTGGTCTTTCTGTGTTGGTCAATGTGCGATAGAGAATTTCTCCAGTTGTCCCCTAGGTGGAAATACTCTGAATTTTCAGAAGCGGCATGTGTAATCGAAAATGTACGTGGAACTGCAGTCGTGAAGGGAGAGAATCAGTGATTACCTGCAGGCCAGTATCTCACAAAGTTCTTCAGTTGTGTTTATATGAGCAGGTTCTCTTGTGTCCTGGGAGCAGTTGTAACTGGTACTTTGTCTCATGGTACCTTATGGGAGTTTTACACCTGAAATTGAGACATGTTTCTGTTCATTCTTTTATGTAGAATTTCTACCTCTCTTTTACAATGGGACAAAACAGCTCTGCAACTCATATTGTATTTAAAAGCTGAATTACCTGTGAATTAAGATAAACATACTTGAGACCAATTAATGTGCACAGGTAATGTGTTTCTCTCAGAAAACACATTTCCAGGCCCCCTGCAGGACTCCAGGAATCCCCATCTCCTCAGAGGTCTCCCTGGCCTTGCACAGAAGATGCCTTTGTCAGGGAGGGAAGCAGAGTGAGGACAGGCATGGGATGGCAGGTTGAGCTTTGACCCTGGGGTGACCCTGAATCTCTGTGTGGTGCTGGGCTTTTCTTTCATTCCTTCATGTTCTGTCTGATCTCAATGTGCAAATAAAAAGTCTGCAGGTCTGGTGGAAGAGGACACCAGAAGGGTCCTGGACATAGATACCTGCCTCTCTGGAATATGCTCCTTTATTAGACTGGCATTACTGCCATCAATCTTCTAGAATAGGACTCCTTGGTTTTCTTCATTTGTAAACATGGGCAGTGACGTGTGGCAACAGTTTTTCCTTGTGCCATCTGGTACCTTCAGGCTGTAGGTGGGACCTCGTGGGAGGGTGGAGTTTTCTGGCACTGATACTCTATTCTACTAGAACCCATGAATGAACAAGGGGTCAGGTGCCAACACCTGCTTCATTGTGTTTCAGCTCCTGTGGGCGTTCTGCTTCTGTCATACTAACATACCTGTCACTTCTGTTCTGTAGCTCCCTATGGATGCAAGAGGACCTCCTCTTTTACCAGGTCTAGGAATTTGTCCATTTTTCTCAGAGTGTCCAATTTGTTGCATATATTTTTTCATATTATCTTCTAACTGTATTTTTGTGGTGTTGACTGTTATGTCTCCTTTCTTATTTGTGATTTTATTTACTTGAGTCCTTTCTCTCTTCTTTGTGAAAAGTCTGCCTAGGAGGTTTTCAAGTTGATTACTGTTTTCAAAGAACCAGCCCCTGGTTTCATTGATTTGATCTAGTGTCTTTTTGGTTTCTATATTCCTTATTTCTGCCTTAATCTCTATTATTTCCTTCCTTCTGCTGTTCTTCTTCTCATTCCTTTAGTTGTAAGTTAGGATTGTTTGAGGTTTTTCTTGCTCTTTATGGTAGGCTTGTACTGCTATATACTTCCATCATAGACTGCATTTGCTGCATTCCCAAGGTTTTTACCAGTGTATTTTCACTTTCATTTGCTTCAGTGTATTTTCTCATTGATTTCCTGTTTGACCCATTCATTTAGCAGCATGTTATTTAACCTCCCTTTTTTGTGGCCTTTCCCCCTTTGTGTGTGTGTGTGTGTGTGTGTGTGTGTGTGTGTTTGTGTGTGTGTGTGTGGTTAACATTAAGTTTCCTAGCTTTGTGGTCAGAAAAGATGCTTGGCCTGATCTCTGTCTTTGGGTACCTGTTGAGGCCTGCTTTGTGACCTAGAATGTGATCAATTCTGAAGAATGCCCCATGTGCACTTGAAAAGAATGTGTACTCTGCCATTTTAGTATGGAGTGTTCCAAACATATCTGTTAAACCCATCTGGTCCAGTGTGTCATTCAAACCCTTTGTTTACTTATTGATTTTCTGTTTACAGGTTCTGTCCTTTGATGTGAGTGATGTGTTAAAGTCTTCTACTATCGTTATATTATTATAAATGAGTTCCTTTATGGTTGTTGTTAAATGTTTTATATACTTGGTGATCACATGTTGGGAGCATCAAAATTTACAATCATTGGATCTTCTTGTTTGGTTATCCCCTTTAGTATGAGATAGTGTCCGTCTTCATCTCTTGTTACAGCCTTATTTTTTTTTTTTAATTTAAGTCTTAGTTGACATACAGTGCATTCTCGGATTCAGTAGAATTCAGTGATTCATCTCTTACATACAACACCCAGTGTTCATCACAATAAGTGTTCTCCTTAATACTCGTCTGCCATCTAGCCCAGTGCCAACCCATCTCCCTTCATCAACCTTCACTTTTTTTTCTCTATCATTAAGAGACTCATGTCGTTTGTTACCACTCTTCTCTTTTCCTGCCCCCTTCCCATGTTTTCATCTGTATTGTTTCTTAAATTTCACATGAGTGAAATCATATATTTGTCTTTCTGATTGACATATTTCATTTAGCATAATACATTCTAGCTCCATCCACATAGTTGCAAATGGCAAGATTTCATCCTTCTTGAAGCTGAGTTATATTTCATTGTATATACATACGTATGTATATATGAACATACAGGGAACATACAGGGAAATTGGTCTGTAGTTTTCCTTTTTAGTGGGGTCTTTGTCCAGTTTGGACCCAGGGCCAAGCTGGCCTCTTAGAATGAGTTTGGAAGTGTTCCTTCCATTTCTCTGCCCATGACCTTATCTTGTTCTTTCATTTGGGATGCCTTCCTCTTGTCTTGGCATTTTGGCTGAGTATTTGCTTTCTCTGTGTTACCAAAGCTCATTATGTTACCTGCCTGTGAGTTGAATGGTTTTATGAAGAGGAGGTCATCCAATGTCCAGCACCTGGCACATCAGGGAGTATCTGTGGTGTGTGTTGCATGCACTGTTTTGTATTCTGGCTGCACTATCCTTCAGGCCAGTTGTATGGGCAATGTATGGTCCTTGGCCAGAATGTGATGATACTTATCTAGGTCTGCTCCCATCTGCTTGTTAAATGAGACTTGAAACGACTGCCACTAGAAGTGAAGCCCTGCAGAACTGTCTGGTCAAGAGAGGTGGTGTGGTCATGGGCTTCCACTGGTCTTCTAGGGAGTGGGCCAGCTCCATTGAGACTGAGGCAAGCTTGAATAACCTAGAAGGCCAGTCTCACCAGAGCACAGGAAGGTGGGGTTGGTGTAAGCAGCTTGGGCAGCCAGTGTGGGAATTGCCTTGTTTCCAGCAGATGACTCTGTGTTTATGCTGGGGGGGGGGGGGTGCGGGGGGGCGCAGGGCAGATCAGAGAAATGGCACACGCAGCTCCTCTGTCCCAACTCTTTGTCCCCTCATTGTGAACACTGCTTCTCAGGGATGCTCTCCATGTTGAGTGTATAATCTCCCCTCTCTGTGCACCAGGCATTGTACAGATCACTGTTTCCATGCCATCTGCCTGCAAGTTGTTTGCTGCCTTCTCTTCAGGAGTAGGCCAGTGCCCTCGGGGCTGTATCCCAGCCAAGACTGCTAACCTTTAAAACCTCACAATCTCGGGGTGCCTGGATGGCTTAAGTGTCTGACTCTTGATCCTGGCTCAGATCATGACCTCGTGGTCGTGGGATTCACTCTTTCCCTCTCATCCTGCCCCTCCCTTGAGTGTGCCCTCTTTCTCTTGCTCTCAAAATAAATAAACTTAAAAAAATTAGTGGCATGGAATACCTTATTTAGGCAAGACTCCTCTGAGGGGAATGGCAGGGATCTATCAGTTAAATTTCCAGCACTGGCTAGGAAATTCTTTGCTGCCTGGTTAAAGGATACTTTCCTGCAGGAATCAAATTAGGTTTAGTGACATGGGGCCTTAACATAAGTAACATTGGGCCTGTGATTTTTCTTAACATTCCAAACCCAAATTTTTACACATCCATTTTTTAATTAAAAATATGCCCCTAAATAGTATTTTAGCCATCTACTGCCAGCCCAATGATCATATCCCGTGAAACTTTGGCCATTTCCTAATCAAAGATGAAGATCAACTCTGTGGCTCTAAGATCTTTGTGTCTCTAAGTTACATTGATCTATGTTACTAAGATCTTTGTGAGTCTAGGTTGCTGGCCTTTTGAAGTCTTTGACTCAGGGACCCCAGCGAGGTTGCTGAGCCATCACTTAGGCACAGAAGCACCTTTTCCAAGTCACCTCTTCCTAAAGTGTTGTCTTTCCCTCTTGTAATTCTGGGTCTAACCCTTTGGCAAGTCACATATCGTCATGCAAACATGTCAGAGTGGCCCAGAGAAAGCTGCTTGCCTGTGACTCCCCATTCATGGTCACATCTCTTCCTTCTGAAACCCCTTGAACTCCCTATCATTCTTCCAGTCTTTGAATATCTCTTTTTTTTTGGAAATATCTGATTCCCTTGTATTCCTGCTAAAAATATGCGTGAAAATATTAAAGCAAAGATTCTTTACAATAAGTGAGCCAGTCACAATGATTCATCTGGCCGTGTGTATATTTTTATTTTTGACAATGTTCAGGCATGATGTGAAGTACATCCTGTAAAATCTGAGTATCATTCATTATCTAGGATAACCACCTTTATGGAAAGCCATTCAATGACATGCTCGTTCAAGATCAGAAAAACATTTAATTTACATACCACATAATACAGTGGTATATACATGTTATTATCTTAAAATATATAAAGTAGATATTTCTATGAATTGCATATCATGCATTCAGTTTTCTGTACCATGAATGCTATTATTTAAATTAAACAATAGTAAGAACAACAAGAATAGGTACATGGCCATCACTAGTAACTAATACTAGAACTAGCCATATAATATTATGTGTGGAAAACATAAAACCGTGATTACTAATAATCTTTTCATTCGTGATGGGTTTCTAGTTACCAGAAAAATTGGGAAGATATTATTGAGTCTCCACATACATCAGACTGTTTTCTGACTATTGATGTCCTATAAGTTGGTACATAATAACAATCAATATCCCAAAGAGATATGGTAGTATGAAGTAAAATTTATATTTGTATTCAGATTGCTTCGGTTTTAACCTCTTCTATCCCAGACTCATCCCAGCTGGCACATTACAATCATCCTGTCTCCTTAGGCTCCACTTGGCCATGACGATTTTTAGATTTTTCCATATTTTTCATAATCTGCAAAGTTTTGAGGGTATGTTTGTAGAATGTATTTTGTAGAATGATCCTTGGTTGGGATATGTCTAACGCTTGTTCAAATGCTTAGGCCAGAGTTCCTGTGTTTTGGAGAAGATCCAGAGGCATAATGCCATCCATAATTATCACTTCACATAAAGGTTGTTTACTCTGAAGATTGGGGTCTTTTTTGGTTCCATACAAATTTTAGGACTGTTCTCATTCTGTGAAAACTGCTGTTGGTATTTTGATGGAAATTGCATTAATTGTGTCAGTTGCTTTGGAAAGTATAGACATTTTCACTATATTTGTACTTCCGATCCATAAGTATGGAATGTCCTTCCATTTCTTTGTGTCATCTTGAATTTCTTTCATCACTGTTTTATACTTTTCAGAGTATAGGTCGCTCACCACTTTGGTTAGATTTATTCATAGATACCTTATTATTTGGTGTACAACTGTAAATGGGACTGTTTTCTTAATTTATTTTTCTACTGCTTCAGTATTGTCTACAAATGCAACAGATTTCTGTACAATGATTTTGTATCCTGTGACATTGCTGAATTCATTTATCAGTTCTAGCAGTTATTGGGTGGACTCTTTAGGGTTTTCTATAGTGTCATGTAATCTGCAAAGTGTAAAAGTTTCACTTCTTCCAGATTTAGATTTGTTTGTATTTTATTTATTTTATTTTATTTTATTTTACTTTACTTTATTTTATTTCATTTCGTTTCATTTTGTTTCGTTTCATTTGTCTGCTGGCTGTGGCTAGGATTTCCAGTAATTTGTTTATTAAAAGTGGTAAGAGTAATCACCCTTGTCTTCTTCCTGACCTTACAGGAAAAGCTCTCAGATTTTCCCCATTAAGGTTGATTATAACTTCAGGGTTTTCATAGATAACCTTTACTACGTTGATGTATGTTCCCTGTACTTTAGGGGGTTACAATCATGAATAGATGTTGTACTTTGTCAAATTCTCCTTTCTGCATGTATTGAAATGACCGTATGGTTCTTTTCTTTTAACGTTTATTAATTTTGAGAGAGGCAGAGCATGAGCAGGGGAGGGGCAGAGAGCGAGGGAGACACAGAATTCGAAGGAGGCTCTTAGCTCTGAGCTTTCAACATAGAGTCTGATGCGGGACTTGAACTCACGAATCATGAAGTCATGACCTGAGCTGATGTCAGACTGTTAAAGGATTGAGCCACCCAGATGCCCGGATCATATGGTTCTCATCCTTTCTCCTGTTGATATATTGTATCACATTGATTGATTTGCGAATATTGAACCACCTTTGTAGCTTGGGAATAAATCCCACTTAATTGTGGGATATATTTACAGTTGTTATATCTTCCTTTTGGGTTGTACCATTTACTGTTATATAGTGTCCTCCTTTGTCTCGTTATGTACTTTTTTTTTAAGTGTATTTTTTCTGATACAAGTATTGCTACTCCAGCTTTCTTTTGACATTCATTTGTGTAATGTTTCTCTATCCTATCACTATCATTCCTGAAGTGTAAAGTGGGTCACTTGTAGGCATCTAAATCTGTTTTGTTTTTTCATCCATTCTTACACCCTACATCTCTAGATTGGAGCATTCACTCCATTTACCTTCAAAGTAATGATTGATATGTATGTACGTATTGCCATTTTATTGCCTGTTTTCTGTTGTGGTTTCTAATGATTTTCTCTGATCCTTTCTTGCTTTTCTTTCATGTTTTTCTTACTTTCTTTAGTGATATATTTTGATATCTTTATCTCTATTCTTAGCACATTTATGACTGGTTTTAGTATATAGTTACTGTTAGGTGTTTATATAACCTCTTCTGCATTTAGCAGTTTGTATTAAGTTGATGGTCATTTACCTTTGCACCCATTATTTTCTCCTCCTTAGGAATTTGGTAGAAGTTATTATATTTCAAATCCATTTCTCTGAATTCCTTAACTGATTTTTTCCAGAAATATTCATTTTTTACTTGATGTGTCTTCTACCTCTATACCGTCACTGTCGGTCTCTCCTTTCCACTCAAAGATTCCTTGTAATATTTCTTGCAGCACTGGTTTAGTGGTGCAAACTCCTTTAGTTTTTGTTTGGGAAAGTCTGTGTCTCCTTCATCCTGAATGATAGCCTTGCTGGATAGAGTATTCTTGGCTGCTGATTTTTCCATTCAGCACTTTGAATATGTGATGTCACTCTCTTCTGGCTTGCCAAGTTTCTACTCAGAAATCTGTAGTTAGCCTCATGGGTCTTCCCTTCTATGTTAAGGTCTCTTTTGTCTTGCTGCTTTTCAGAGTTTTTCTTTATTGTCACTACAATTTGCAAGTTTTCTTACAATATGTTTGTGTGTTGGCCTGATTTTGTTGATTTTGATGGGAATTCTGTGGTCCTCCGGATGTGGATGTTTGTTTCCCTCCCCCAATTAGGGACGTTTTCAGCTATTATTTCCTCAAATAAATTTTCCGCCCCACTTTCTCTTCCTTCTGGGACTCCTACAATATGACTACTATTATCTTTCCTGTAGTCACTGAGTTCCCTTAGTCTCATCTCACGTTGCACAATTCTGTTCTCTCTCTTTGGTTCAGCGTGATTAATTTCCATCACTCAGTCTTCAAGGTCACTAGTGTGTTCCACTGCTTCTTCCATCCCTCTGTTCATTCCAGCAAGCGTGTTTCTCCTTTATTGTGTCCTCAGTGTCTACTGTGTTATATCATATCTCTATGTCAGGGGTCGCACTCTTCTACACATTTCACAACTCCAATGAGTCTCCTTATGATCATTGCTTTAAATTCTATATCAGGTATGTTACTTATATCTCTTTGGCTTACATTTCTGGCTGTGGCTTTGACTAAGTGTTTCATTGTGGATAAACATCTCTGTGTCCCCATTTTGTCTGTCTCTCTGGCTCTATTTCTCTGTATTAAGAAAGTCAGCTGTGCCTTCTGCTCTTGAAATTAATGATGTTATGAAGAAGAGGTCCTGGGGTTCTCAGCAGTGCACGTCTCCATTTATAGGACCTGGACCTTCAGGAGGATATCGTATGGGTATTGCTCACTCCATGCTGTTGTGTCTGGGTTACTTTTCCTTTCAGTGCAGGTGTCTGCACTGATTGCGTGCCTGTTGTGGGCTGTGCTTGCTCTCAGTGGTGTCAGTGGGACCCAGGCAGGCCAGCTGTTGGGTGGTATGCCCACTGGGTAACTTTGGAGCAGGGTAGGAGTGTTAGCAAAATTGCCCAGGGCTACTAGTCCTATGCTAGAGTTCCCGATGTCCTTTGGTGGCTGGGGGCTGTGGACCAGCGGTGGAAGCTAGGGGCTTGAGGATATGCACAGAGTGTGTTGGTGCCTGGGGACATGTGGCTGGGTGAGACAGATGAGGGTGTCTGGATGTGCACAGCTGGGTGAGGTACAGATGTGTACAGTATGCTGTGGCAGCTATGCATGCAGCTTGTCGGACAGGATGCCCTTGTGGTTTTAAGAATGTTTGCTCTGAGACCAGCTGGCTTGGTGTGGTGAGTCCCCCAGTGAACCCTTGGGACTGGCACACTGATAACAGGTTAGGTAGCAAGTGTCTGTGCAGCCTCACACTCTGGTGGGTGATTCTATGCTTATTCTGGGCGGCTGGGGGAGAAGAATGGTGCCTGTGAGCTCCCTCATTGTTGGAGAAGTCCTCCAACACCCTCAACAAACAGCATGAATACATCTGTCTCCTGTTGCCTCAGCATTGCATAAAATGCCATGTTTACGTTGCCTCTCATCCTCCTGGATCACTCATCCTCCTGGATCACCCAGTGCTGGGCCAGCTGACCTCCAAAGCTCCAGGATCTAAACTCAAGGGAATTCAGCCCCTCTGGGTTTTAATGCCCAATGTTATGGAGATTAGTCTTCCCTGTGTGAGCTCCCTGGTGTGAGGGCTCACTTTCTCTGCCCATTCTGCAGGCAGCCAGCCTCCACCTTTCTGACCTTCCTAACCTTTCTGATGCAGCTTCTGTCTATTTAGGTGTGGAGTTTTTCTTCCAGTCTTTGGATCATTCTCTAGTTCATGGACTTGGAGGTGGAAGTTGTGTAGTTGAAAACATGGGACAGGGTGAGCTCAGGGCCCACCTACTCTGCTATTATTAATTTTTTAAATGTCTTATTATTTTGGATTTTTGAGACATGGGCAGACAGACTCATATCACCCATGCACTTCAGGATTAGGAAGGAAATTTCCCACATTTGCTTCTAGTATTTTGTGTTTTGAAATTCTCTTTAATGAGGTATAATTTACATATAACAAATAGCCTCAAGTTAAAGGGTATAATTTGATGAGACTTGATCTATGGGTACAGCACCATGAAGTCATATGGTTTCTCTCTAAACCTTAAATCATGATCCCTTTGTGTCTAGCGCTAATGTTGCTTTTGAAGTAAGGACTACATTTTTTTTTACCTTTTCAGATATTGCCCAGGTATCTGAATGCCTGCACTGGGGTACCTACCTCCTTTTCTAATAGACTGTATTTTGGTAGTATTGCAGTCGATCTACCTTTGGACATTATCCTGTGTTGTATCTTTCAGTATGTTCACTTAATTTTGTTGCAATACTTTAATGCTGAGGAATTCATAATTGGATTGATTTTCACTAAATGGTATGAGCTGCAGTTCCAATCATGAGAGAAAGCACGTCCTTCTTGTGTTAGGTACTCAAGAGCAAGGCAGATATCCTGGGTACTTGAGCTGAGAATGTCACTCTGTCTTTTTGCCAGCCCTCTTCCCTTCCCTGGGAGACAAGGGTCTCCTTTTGGTCACACAGAAATGTGGGTGAAGTCAGTAGAAAACATTCCCTTCTCTCCTCTTCCCTTTATCTCTCAAACTCCCTGTCACTATCCCTTTATCTCTCAAACTCCCTGTCACTACCTTCTGCCTGTCCCTTTCCTAGACTCAATCCCCTAGGCCCACTGCTCCACTCCAGCCATGATCAGGGTGTCCTCCAGCTGCTGGCCTTTGCTCTGGCCATCGCTGAGTGAGGAAAGTGCAGGAGGATTATGTAGTTCATGGGTCTGATCAAGAAATCTCTGCTCCTCAGAGTCCTCCTACACGTGGTGCTGTCTGTGGAGACCTGGCATCCTGGGCGTGGGTCTGACCCTCACTCCTCTCCACAGTCACTGCTGGTCCCTCATCCTTCTCCACCATTAGAACTCAGCCATTTCCTAAGGACAGATACCTGTCTATCTGACCCCAAGGCACCATGGAGTCAGGGAATATTTCCAAAATAAATGAGCATAAGCACCCCATCAATCTAGATATAGGAAGTTCCCATCACCCCAGAAAACTCCCTCGGCCTCCCCTGCACAAAGGGTGATCTTGCTTCTATCCTCCATCACCACCATTTCTGTCTGTTTGTTACCTGTGTGTACAGGAACCCCACTGTGTGCACTCGATGGGGAGTGAGAGTAGATGGTTCTAGAAGCAGACGCTGACACACAGACAAAACAATGAAAGGTGGATTAGGGGACAGTAGGAAGGACAAAGTGGAGGGGACAGGATGGGCAGGGAAAGCATTCAGGTAGATCTGACACCTTCTTAAAATGTATATATAATCACCATTGTCTGTCATCGTGCACAGTCCTCTTCAAATTTCAAAAGAGTTGTCCTATAAGGCAAAGAGATTTTGGTTTATTTCCCTCTGATCTTATGTTTTCCTATGTGCATTCTTTCTTCTGTAGTTGATCTGTGGCTGTGGCCTCAGATGAACACTTTAGTGTGTGGCTGCATCTGTGAGATTATGTGTATAATAGAAAATGATTGTCTTCAGATCTGGGTCTCTGAATGTACACATTCTCATAATTATCTTTTCTTTCATTGTGTGGCAGGGCCCGAATTTTACTAGAAAAATGAGGGACATTGTCTTATTTTTTAAAACAGTGATTCCCCCTCCCTGGGCTGAGTTGTTAACAGTCTTAGTTTAATGAACTCCTGTGACCATCTTTTTTGGAGGATCATTATGTGGAGATATCTTCATTGAAACTGTGAGAAGCATGAGGGGACACTTCCCAGAGATTTTTCAGATGCTTTATGTATTGAATGTCTTCTTTTTCTCTTGTTCTTAGAAACAAATATTACCCCTTTTTTCACAGATAACACAGCTGAGGCTCTGTGTAGGTCCCACTGAGAACTGGTATTAGGGCTGAGACAGCAGGAACACAGGCAAAGCCTCAGGATATTGTGAGAGAAGTTTGAGGAGATGCAAAGCTGTAGTCAGGGTGATGTCAGGGGTCTAGCAGGGGTGACATCTGGGCAGCCCTAAATTGTAGTTTGACCCAGGCTAAAGGCCAATGTAGGCACTCAGCTGATCTAGATCCTGTCTCCACTTTTAGTCTCACTGAGGGATATGAACTTGGGCATACAGCATTTTCATAAGACCAAGTTAAATTCCCAATATCTCCAGGGCTTTTCCCCCCACAAATATCCAGAACCTTCAGGAAAATCCAGGGAGACAATAACATTTTTTAGATCATTACCTGCATGCACTTTGGCAACACACGAACACTGCATTGTGCACTGAGAGAGATCCCACATAGCAGCTCCGTATGGACCTCACACTCCCTGCTCAGGCTGTGGCCAGGAATGACCTCCAACTGCATCTCACTGACCCCAACACCCTCCCCTCTGCACCTCCTCAAACTCTGCTTACTGTGCTCAACTTCCCTTCTATTCCTGTATGATTCAAGGTTCCCCTGTTTTGCACTGGATCCTTCACTTGTGTTTCCATTATGGTGATCACAAGGTCTGCATCATTTAATGAATGTCCCTCTTTCACACAGGACACCTGATGCTCTAAAAGTTAGGGGTGCTCCTCATTCTCTACAGAACCCAAAACATTGTGTCTCCAAAATATGCAGCAGTACTGCTGATACGTCTGCTTTTGTGTAAAAAATCCTCTTTCATTTGACAAGAGAAACATACAGCTCACCGTATTACTGGGAAAGGACACTGCCCATTGTGTGTATGTCCTGAGAAACTTGAGATATGCTACAGTGTCCTCAGGCAGTTTGTAGTTGGATTGCCAAGACTCACAACCATCTCTACATCATTGCCACAAAGTCAATCATGAAGAAGATGAATATACTTTACCAGCCACTCATCCAGTTCAGGTCATCTTAACAAATAGAGTAGGTGGAGGAGCTTGTGGAGGAGGGGGATGTGGCCTATAGCCCATGACTGGTGGTGAAGGGTGGTCCATGGGGTACAGCCTGCAAGGTGATCCTAGGAAAGGACCAGGCCCTCTTGCATACAAAATAGCCTGCGGAAAAGAAATGAGAGGTATGTTCATAGGACAGAACAGAGCACCAACACCAGCAAAAAGCGGAAACCCAAAGAAGCAGTGCTCATATCCTACTAGCTTCCCCACCACCAGGTTCCAAGAGGGCAGCATCAGCGCCAAAATCTCTACCCATACTTTGGGTTCCACTTACAGCTTTGGGGTGGGGAATGGATGTGATTGGGATAAACTAGCGTCTCCACGTGTCTAGAAACGTAGAAACAGCAAGGGCCCTTTTCCTAGAAGATTTATAGACTGAATCCCAAATTAACAAAGTAGCATATTCCAGATAGGAAGACATCTGTGTCCAGGATCACCCTCCACCCTTCATTCCCCTCCACCACAGAGGCTGTTTATGGTGTATGTGAAGAACTACAGAATGAGAAGGAATGACAATGCCAGTGTCCACACATGGAATCATAGCCCTCGTGGCTCAAAGCTCTGCCTCTAAGCCTGTGCCCAAACTACTTCTGTCCTGACAATGGGGTCTCCTCCTCTCTGGAAGTGCTATCCATGGGCACAGAGACACATGGGGAGATGGGGATCCTGAGGGCCTGCAGAGGACCTGGGAAAGCATGCTCTTAGAGAAACAGGTAACCTATACATGTTAGTTGGGTTCAGCTAATTTATTTTACTTCAGAGGTACTTCTCAGCTTAAGTGCAGTATATTTTGCACAGTAATTATGTCCTCTGGAAAAATGAGCTGAAATTCTAAAAGACAAAATTGACACAAATGCACTTTGATGTCTGGTGTAAGTTTCCATGTTTTAGCTGTACCTGTGACACAGGACACAAGAGAACGTGCTCATGTGAACACAAGTGAAGGACACGGTGGGAACTTGCCACACAGGTAATTTTGGATTTTTTCTCTTCACAACTTAAGTTTCAGTGCATGTTTTCTATGACAAATATGCCATCTCTTGTAGTTCAGAGTATTTATGCCCAGGGCACACCTGAAGGGATTCTGGACAGCATGTTTACCAAAATGCTGATGGGTATGAAATTTATTTTGTCTAAGACCATTCTAAATGACACATAGAAAAATATAAGTTGGAGTGAAGGCAGTTCGCATTTTCAAATTGTAAGGATGCCCACAGATTTCTCTGACCATGGTAAAACCCTCAATAGAAGGAAACAGGAGAGGAAGAAACAGTAAGATCAATGATTCCACATTGAGGAGATCCACAAAGAATGAGGCAAGGTAGGAGACTTCCAAGTGGAGTGTGGTGTCATCCTCCTTGATTTATTCCAGGAACACATTGGAAAAGCCCTATGGTCCCCACCCTTAGGCACGCATAGCTGCTCAAGTTACCACAAACAGATGCCAGGTGGAAAACAGGGAAGCCCGTAGACTCAGAGGTAAAGGTTTTGCATTTGGGAAAAAAACAAAACCAGCAGTCATACCATACGACACACAAACCAGAGACAATGGCAGGAGAGTGTCCTGTACAGAAAGATGTGGCAGTCCGTAAAGACTTAGAACTGAAAATGGCCACAGCATTTACTTTGTGCTTCTCGGCAGTTTTGGCAGAGCCAGTGTCGATGTCTCTCTTGGGTGTGACACCTGCTTCTGGACCTGCAAAAAGCCCTAGAAGGGATGGAGGTTTATTCTGATTTGAGTAGACTGTTTGGAGATCAAAAACAAAAACCCCTCCCCTCATACTTCCATCAACTTAAACTCTTTGCCCCAGGCGGATCCCAAATCACATGCACAGGGTGTCCCACATGCCTCAGGTGATCCCCAAGAAGAACTTGAAGAACCATCCCTTATAACTTGAAGTCCTTATAACCTAAAAGCCCTGATTCAGATGTATTCATCACTCATCGAACAACTATGGATGGCTGGGGGCACAACTATATGGACATACGTTACATTGTGCCTCATGCCTCACAGATCCCAGCACGTGGACTGTGTACAGGGCATTTCTGCTGAAGCGCTATGTCTGATTTTCTGCATACGGCCCCATTCCTTCTCCACAAGAGATGCCTGTACCAACACATGGTGGGGGAAATGACAAAGATGAGATCCTGAGAAACTTGAGGAATGTGGTAATGGCAGCAGACATATCCCCTTGCATCACAATGGTCTGTGGTACCGCCTCTGCACCTTGGCCCAAGACCTAACAGCAACAAAATAAGGTGAGTGTGTTTTACAAGTCAACTCCTAGTGCTCAGATCATCTTACCAAGTGTTGCAGGTGGAGGGGTTCCGGGTGGCCCCAGGGCCAGCAGGGTTCAGGAGGTGGACGTGCCTAATAGTCCATGGGGGTGGAGCGTCTCTAAGGTAGGGCATGCAGAATCGTCCAGTTAACGGAGGAGGTCCCCAGGATCCAGACTGCCCTGCAGAACAGAAGTGACAGCTACATCCATATGCCAGACAAGAGAACCAATACCAAAAGCAGCTGTAACCCAGAGAAGAATGTGTCAGCACCTGCCACCTTCTCTGCCACCAGGATCCAAGAGAGTAGCATCAGTACCTGAAAACTCTGTCCCTGCCACTGGATACCACCTACAGCTTGGGGTAGTAGATGTAAAAGGGTAACCTACTGCCACCACACATCACTGCCCATGTCTGCAGAAGTAAAATGGCAAGCATCCTGTCCTAGAGGGTTAACAGAAGTAATTACAGACTAATGAAGTAGCATTCTCCAGACAGGCAGCCATCGATGTCCAGGTTCACCCTGCATCCCTCCTCTACGGCGACTCCAGGCTCTGCTTTTGGTATATTAAGAACACACACACCAAAAAAAATGAGTGGGAGTACATGGCTCATATTCTGCTCATGGAATCACAGCCACTCCTGGCAAAAAGTTCTGCAGCCGGACCCTCACTGTGCGTTCTCTGTTCTTCTCCCTGAGAAAGGAGTCTTCCCTCTTGAAGTGTTGTCAAAGGCCTCGGAGACCTCTGGGGAGTGGAGGATGCCTGGAATCTTGCAGGGGAATGAGAGTCTTCTGTGAAGAACAAGTTACTTGTGGTGAATGTCTACAAAGCTCAGATGTGTTCATCTTAATTCATAGGGAATTCTGACTTTAAGCATACTACTGGACACAGAGTAATTATGTGCAATGGAAAAAAAGACGGAGAAATTCACATAACAGATTTCATGCAAGCATTTTGGTATAAAACTCCTGGTATGTGTCATGAGACTGTATCAGCTCTAACAGTGACTGGGGACACAACCAGAAACTACTCATATAAACACAATTGAAGGACACAGTGTGCAAACTATTTTTACCTAAGGTATAGCTGGACAAGTCATTTACCAACAAAGACAGGAAGGTGATGAGTGACGACATTGACTTTATCTAGGACCACTCTAAATGGCACAGGGCACAAAATATAAAGTTGGAGTCATGATGTCGTTTCTAACAGGTTCATCTCCTAGCTAGAATCAAGAAAGGAAGACACAGCAGCCACACTGTTCCCACAGAGGTGAGGTCTGGAAGGGGTCACCCAGGCCAGGAGACTTCTGTTTGGAGTGTGCAGTCATCCTCCTCTCATTATTTCCTGAAACTCACAGAAAAACCTTAAGGTACTCAGTCTCTAAGCGTTCTGGGCTTCTAAACTTACCACAGAAAGCTGACAGACTAAAAATTGAGAAGCCTGTGGGCTCCTGGGTTATGAGTGTGCATTTGGAAAACAAAGAACAGACAGACATATCACACATCGCGCAAAACAAGACAAGGCCAGGAGAGCGTGCTGTACATAAAGATGAGGGTTTCCCAAAAGAGTTACAACTGAGAATGGCCCCGGTATTTACCTTGTCCTTGTCTGCATTCTTGGTACAGTCAGAGCCGCTGTAACTCACAGAGGTTTTAGCAGTTTCTCGATCTACTAAAGACCCTAGAAGGGACACAGGTTTATTCTGCTTTTATTTTTTTTTTAATTTTTTTTTCAACATTTATTTATTTTTGGGACAGAGAGAGACAGAGCATGAATGGGGGAGGGGCAGAGAGAGAGGGAGACACAGAATCGGAAGCAGGCTCCAGGCTCTGAGCCATCAGCCCAGAGCCTGACGCGGGGCTCGAACTCCCGGACCGCGAGATCGTGACCTGGCTGAAGTCGGACGCTTAACCGACTGCGCCACCCAGGCTCCCCTATTCTGCTTTTAGAGGATGAAAACAATCCCTCATCTCATTCCTCAAATATCTTAAACTTTTCCCTACACTCAAGTCCCTGACCAGAGGCAGAGGGTATTCCACATGCCTCAGGTGACCCCCAAGGATAAGGGGGAGAACCATCCCCTCACCTTGATAAATACCTCACAGTGCCCTAGTTCATGTTGTTTTGTAATTAATCAATAACTGTGGACAGGTCAGGCACAACTAGCAATTTAGAATTCATCAGTAAAACAGAGGTTTCTCAGTATACATCATGGGAAATCACGATTTCATTACACATCAAGAATAAATATGAGGGTGCTTGTATTAAGCATCCGACTCTTGATTTTGGCTCAGGTCACGATCTCACAGCTTGTGAATTCAAGCCCAGCGTTGGGTTCCTCACTGACAGTGTGGAGCCTGCTTGGCATTCTGTCTATGCCTTTCTCAAAATAAATAAACTTTAAAAAAAAGAGTAAAATTTAGAATACTGGTTTGGTGTATATCCTCAATGAGTCCTCAAGAAGGGTGCATTTCTTCAGACTTCAGGCAAATTGTTCAATCTCTCAGCTTATCTACAAGCTGCCTTCCACATGAGAGCAGTTATTATATGACAAAAGACTAATTTTACACTATTGAGAAAAGGAAAACTATGAGAATTTAGCAGTGAAGCTGCAGAGTTGCACTGATACCATCAGAGGACTAAGCTAAGCTTTATGGAACTTGAATTTAGGGATGTAGAGCTACAGTTCACAGAAACAAACAAAAATAAACACAGGTAAAAATAGTGAATAAATGACCTTCTCCTCAAATAAACTAAAGTCTTCACATTGAGTCCAGGTGGGAAGAAGGATGAGGCCCATGTCCTGTCATCCTTTCCAGACTCTTCAGACAGGGGGATGCTAGAGGAGGTGGGAGGGTCACCGTCAGAGGAGGGGCATGAGCTCCACCAGTCACAGGGACAAGTGCCTCACTGTCTGTGGCACCAGAGGAGAACACCCTTCTGTCACCCCTTCAGACCACCTGCCGTCCTTAGTGCTTGTGATTCTTTCCAGACCACATGATGATCATCCACAGGAACAGGCTGCACAGCAGAAATTAGACTGCAGCACATCACAACGTGCTCCTTACCTCTCCTGGGAGGGTTCTACATCTCTGGTCTTGCAGCCATTGGTTTCTGCCTCGTGTATCCCTCAGGCAGCCTCTTTGCTTCCATCCTGTCCAGTCCTGGATACAGAAAAATAATGGACTTCTATAAGAGTTGCAACACCACGTCGTCTACTAGACAACAAACAGTGCGGGGCATCATCCCTGGAAACACCCATAAAAACGCAAGTCAAATGACCACACCTGTATTTCAAGTAAGCGACCTCCCTGCCCTGCTCTGCCATCTCCCTGTCCCAGATCTGAGTCTTGATCTGGGGGAGAAACAACACATCCACCTTCAGTCTTGCCAGACTGTGCACCAAAGAAAGAGGAGGAAAAAGAAAATACTTACCTCGTTGTCCTGAGCATTCTTCTCATGAACTGCGATCTGAAAAAGCCAACAATGAAAAGCCCGTGGTTAGGGATTCCAAGGGCCACTACACTCACCTGCGTGAGGTGCTAAGGGTTCAGTATGTCAGGCAGAACTCAGGTTACCTGGTATCTAAAGGTGAGCTCTGCCTGCTGCAGCTGTTCCCGTGTTTGTTCAATTTGTTGCCTGTGAGTTACAATTGCTCTTGTCAGATAAGGCCCAATATTGGGTATGATTTTAAATAAGCTGCCCACGTTCCCAACAACCTCATATCTGTCCCCTGATACAATTTATTCTTACACATGAAACACTTTTCACATGATTATCAATGTACAGTAGGATCAAAGCTATTGTTACATCCTTTCCTTACTCATTATCCCATGCCTGTAGGGTTCAGAGTTCATAGAATTCCTTCCCATTTTCAATCTTTCTCTAACTCATCATGTGACAAGTGTCTTTTATCATAAAGATCTATTCTTCTATAACTTATATCCTCACCATGTTTCCCAGGGTTGCAAAGACAAGGGCCATGAAATGGCACTACCATGTTGATGGGTATGATTCATTGTACGACACACTGCTTTCCTACAGATGATGACACTTGACACCACCCCCGAGGAATGTTAGCATGGACAAAGTTTCCACACAGTCTGGCCACTACTTGAGATCCACAAATGTTTAGAAACTTAATTGTTTTGTTCTTTCTAAAACTTACCTTTTTTATCTGTTAATACTCTATGCATATGTTGACTTTAAACACTGCAAAAAGATTAAAAACAAAAAAAATGAACAGAGGCTTCATGAGCTGCTGGTAATTACTAGCTGAACTCACTTGTACTTGTTTATTTCTTCTGTAGCTATTTTCTCTTTTTTTAATGTTTATTTATTTTTGAGACAGAGAGAGAGTGAGCACATGCATGAGTGGGGGAGGGACAGAGAGAGATGTAACAGAATCTGAAACAGGCTCCAGGCTCTGACCTGTCAGCACAGAGCCTGATGCGAGGCTCAAACTCATGGACTGTGAAATTATGACCTGAGCTGAAGTTGGATGCTTAAACGACTGAGCCACCCAGGCGCCCCTTCTGTAGCTATTTTCAAATTTTACCTGCAGCTACCAGCTGATTCTTCTTTGCCGCCAGTTCACAGTGTCATTTTCAGCTTCCTAAGATGGGAAAGATATATACACAGTCAGGACCAAGGTCCAGAAGTTCCCCCTTTTTACCTCCCAGCACTCTTGAAGGCCTATGCAAATATCCCTTCCCCCACTTCTCCCATAAATGCACAAACTGACAACACAATCAGAGAAATGAAGTGAACACTCCATTTAAGTTCAAGAAAATTCAACTTCTGTCTGCTGCCACGTCTCTACTATTGGAACTGTCTTTCTAGTTCTCGTTTCCTCTCCTTTATCATAAAGTCATCAAATAACATTGTACTTTGTGCCTTCCCAGAGTTGGTCTTTTGTTTGATATGGTGAAGACTCATTTCATCAGTGAGTGAAAAACCGTATCTGACCAACTGTACCCATTAGGATGTAGCAGGGGATCATCACTAGTCTTACACCTCCATGGGGAGCCCTGATTCTCAGTCCAAAAGTTGTACCATGACACAGGCAATCACCTGAAAGACGACCTTCCAGAATATGGTTTCACTAACATTGCAGCTCACTCCCAGACATCACTAGCGTTCAGGACTGCAACCCCTGCCTCTGCCTTCAAAAGGCCATTCTTAGAACAACATCATCTCCTGACGTACAACCTGATATGAACTGTCACACAGTCTGGGTTTACTTCCAGGAAAGAGATTTCAGGTGGAAAACTCTCAACTTCATGGAGCCAAATCTACTTTAACAAGACTCATTCCATTGATAGTGAAGGCAGCAGAAGGCAATGCTTGGCAAGGCTGGGTTGCTGTGTTGCCCTCAGACTATTTTCTTTGTGGTGTTGATTGAGATGGTTTCAACTTGACACTTGATGTACTCAAGAATCACATGCAAAATTGAAAATCTCTTAGCAAATGACACAAAAGCACTAGACAGAGAAAGGCACATGCATTTCCTTCTGGCCTCTCAGGCAGTCCTTCAGCAAATGCTTGCTGGAGTGGTTGTAATGTAGTGGCTCTGTTGTAAGGGGTTGAAGATAGAGAGGTGGTCAGGGTGCTGTACCCACTCACAGAAAGAGCTTACGAGTTAACAAAAACAAGATGCCAGTGAGACAGAGCAAGCCCTAACCCCAGCTGTGGGAAGGACGAACATAAAGGTGAGTCTCCAGGGAAGAGAAGGAAGACTTCACTTTCCAACACGAGTGAGGGACTCTAAAGTCCCCCATCTCCTCCTGAGAACAAAAGGAAATACTGTACAAAGGAGGAAACATGTGACTGAATGCACCAAGTATCTGACAACCCCACAAAGACACACAAGACCAAGATGGAGAAGAAGGAAGCCCAGGACAAAGCCAGCCGGGGAGTTGGACCCAAACTCCCTAGGACTCATCATTGATGTGGGGGGCATACATGTGAATGGGAAAGAAGCTGAACAACTTTATGGGCACAGACTTAGAAGTAAACAAGTGTAGTTCAGGGGTGGCCAGCAAAGATGAGTCCTAGTGAAGCTGCGGGCTTTGGCCAAGACTCAGAAGAGTTACACTTGAAAAATCAGGGGACAGGAAACAACTTGACTTTCTTAGGGATTGGGCCTGCAGTGAGCAATCTCACTGGCAGAATGGATGCAGGGATCCAGTACTGCTGGTACCCCTACCCACTTTCCAGAAAGCAACTTCCATTGTTTCTGCAGCAAGATAATTCATTTTTTCCCCACACATTTTTGACCCATGTCTGGTCCTGAACAAAAATGACCTAATTGCTGGGTGACAAAACAGTGTGATGCGATTGAAACCTATAGGACAGTGTAGGTGGATCCAGAGTGGATCCAGGTATTAACGTTATTAATGATGGTACCTTCCCTCTTCCACCCCAAATACATGACACAATGTGTGACAAGCACTTAGGACAGAAAGGAAAATGCAGGTTACGTTACAGAAGCAAGGTAGGAAGGGAAGGTCCAATTCTACTGAATGCATTGGGCAAAAATACTCTGGACCCAGTTCCAAAAGAAATACAATTATCTCTACTGGCTGCCACATTCTCCCTTACAATGCAGTCCTTGTGACAGTTCTCACATGAACATCTTACTTTTCTAAATTTTTTTAATGTTTATTTATTTTTTGATAGAGACACAGTGCGAGTTGGGGAGGGGCAGAGGGAGATATAGAATCCAAAGCAAGCTCCAGGCTCTGAACTGTCAGCACAGAGCCCGATGTGGGGCTTGAACTCATGGACCATGAGATCATGACCTGAGCCGAATTTGGACGTTCAACCGACTGAGCCACCCAAGCGCCCCCATCTTACTTTTTTGTAGGCACTTTTCTTTGTTCATAGAATTCTTCCAGGTTATGTGCTTTCTCCTTCAGCTGTTTGACTTTTGCTTCCTTTGTGGCTTTCACAGACCTCAATGCATTACACTTGTCCTCCAGGGCCTTTTTATTTTCTGGGGGGGGAAAAAAGGTGTTTTCTTGATAAATGTGCACATGACCTGAGTCTTGATTTTGGTGAGACAGAAAAAGGGCAAAAACCATGAAGGCATGAAAGTATTCTTTCCCTTACCAATGCAAAGTCATTGCCATCATATGGGGATTTCTCCCCAACAGAAAATATAACTTCTAGTTGACAGTTATTGGACCTCAAGGCTCTTAGCTCTACATCCTCGAATTCAACATTGGCATCTTGTGGTTAAGACAGATATGAGGAAAGACTTTCACGGAAAACTGATCACACAACAATTTGTACCTCACACAGCAAGATGGTGCATTGCAATCAACAAACACCTTGAGGCATGAATATAACTAGAAGACAAAGATGATGGAAAATAGTTCATGTCTAACAACTCATGGCTTTCTTAGTGGTATATGTATGTATGTATGTATGTATGTATGTATGTATGTATGTGTTTATCCCCCCGTTCACGTTGAAAATTTACTATTCAGCATTCAGAGAGAAAGAGACTATTGAGCACCTGGGTGGCTCAGTCAGTTGAGCATCAGATTCTTGATTTTGGGTCAGGTCATGATTGTAGGATCATGTGATCCAGACCTGTGTTGGGCTCCACACTGAGCATGAATCCTGCTTAAGATTCTCTCTCTTTCCCTCTGCCCCTCTCCCCCACTTGCATGCCCCCTCACTAAAATTAAAAAAAATCATAAAGCATAATTTAAACATATTTTTTAAAGGGAAAGGATTATACACTTTGGCTATCACCCTTTCTCTCTCAACTATATTTGGGTATTTTCTACATATCTTGGAGGGCAGAGTTGAATGATGTGATAATTACTGAGTTGTGAAAATAAAAGATAACTCCTAGTCCTTGAAATAGCAAAACCCATCTCGGCAGTCCTAGTAAAATTCCAGCTCATTGGTCAGAAAGAGTTTTGGCTCCCAGAGGCCCACTGTCTACTGTGGTAAATGGCAGGCAAATATGCTGTGCTCACTTCACCCAATGAACAAAAACCCTCCAAATTCAAATTACAGTAACACTCAGCAGCCAACTCTTATCACTTCCTGATTCTTCACATTTCTTTCTCTCTCTCTGAGTTTGCAAGGTAGCAAGTGCACTTTGAACGGTGTCATTTAAAATTTCATTAAAGTGGGTGCCTGGGGGGCTCATTCAGTTAAGCATCTGACTTCAGCTCTGGTCGTCATCTCATGGTTTGTGAGTTTGAGCCCTGTGTCGGACTCTGTGCTGACAGCTCAGAGTCTGAGGTCTGCTTCGGATTCTGTGTCTCCCTCTCTCTCTGCCCCTCCCCCGCTCACGCTCTGTCTCTCTCTCTAAAATAAATAAACATAAATAATTTTATGTTTACTTGTACTCAACAAGTACAAAAAGATAGAGATCATACCGTGCATAGTTTCAGACCCCAATGCTATGAAACTCGAAATCAACCACAAGAAAAAAATTGGAAAGATAACAAATACTTGTAGACTAAAGAACATCCTACTAAATAATCAATGGTGGAATGCAAGCTGCTGCAGCCACTCTGGAAAACAGTATGGATGCTCCTCAAAAAGTGAAAGAGGGAAATACCCTACTATGCAGCAATTGTAATACTAGGCCTTTATCCAAGGGATACAGGTGTGCTGTTTCAAAGGGACACATGCAACCCCATGATTATAGCACCACTATCAATAATAGCCAAATTATGGAAAAAGCCAAAATGTCCACTGATGGATGAATGGATAAAAAAGATGTGGTGTATGTGTGTGTGTGTGTGTGTGTATGTATATATATATATATATATATATATATATATATGTGTATGTATATATATATGTATGTATATATATACGTATATACATATATATACATATATACATATATATGTATATATACGTATATATACATATACACACACACAGACACATATACATATATGTGTATATACATATATACACACATATATAATGTGTGTGTATATATATATATATATATATATATATATATATAGGAGTATTACTCAGCAATCAAAAAGGAATGAAATCTTACCATTTGCATCTACATGGGTGGAACTGGAGGGTATTATGCTAAATGAAATTAGTAGTCAGAGACAAAAATCATATGACTTCATTCATAGGAGTACTTTAAGATACAAAACAGATGAACATAATGGAAGGGAAACAAAAATAATATAAAAACAGAGAGGTGTACAAAACAGAAGCACACACATAAATATAGAGAATGAACAGAGGGTTACTGGAGAGGTTGTGGGAGGGGGGATGGGCTAAATGGGTAAGGGACACTAAGGAATCTACTCATGAAATAACTGTTGCACTATACGGTAACTAATTTGGATGTAAATTGTAAATAATAAAAACTAAAATTAAAAAAAAAGAATGGGTGAACAAAGAGGTTAAAGAGAAAATTAAAAAGTGTGTGGAAGCCAGTGAAACTGATAACACCACACCCCAAAACCTCTGGGATGCAGCAAAGATAGTCATAAGAGGAAGTTTATAGCAATCCAGGCCTTCCTAAAGAGGGAAGAAAGGTCTCAGATACACAACCTAACTTTATACCTTAAAGAGATGGAAAAAAGGTCATCAAATAAAAACCAAATCCAGCAGAAGACAAGAAATGATAAAGATTACAGCAAAAATCAATGCTATCTAAACTGAAAACAAAAAGAAAAACAAACAACAACAACCCCCCCCACACACACACACACAAACAGTAAAAGAGATCAATGTAACCAGAAGCTGGTTCTTTGAAATAATTAATAAAATTGATAAACCACCAGCCAGTTGGATCAAAAAGAATAAGAAAGGACCCAAATAAATAAAATCAAGAATGAAAGAGGAGAGATCACAACCAACACAGCAGAAATACAAACAAGAATAAGAGAATATTATCAGCAATTATATACCAAAAAAATGGACAATCTGGAAGAAATGGACAAATTCCTAGAAATATACAAACTATGAAAACTGAAAAAGGAAGAAATAGAAAATTTGAACAGACCCATAACCAGTAAAGAATTGAATTAGTAATCAAAAATCTCCCAAAAAACAAGAGCCCAGGGCCAGATGGCTCTCCAGGGGAATTCTACCAAACATTTAAGGAAGAGTTAACACCTATTCTCTTGAAGCTGTCCCAAAAATAGAAATGGAAGGAAAATCCAAACTCTTCCTATGAATCAGGATTACCTGGATTCCAAAACTAGACAAAGATCCCACTAAAAAGTAGAAGTATAGACCAATTTTCATGATGAACATGGACAAAAATCTTCCACAAGATATTAGCCAACCAGATCCAACAATACATTTAAACTTTATTCACTACGACCAAGTGGGTTTATATCTGGAATGCAAGGCTGGATCGATATCCACAAGATAATCAATGTGATTTATCACATCAATAAAAGAAGGGACAAGAACCACATGATGCACTCAATAGATGCAGAGAAAGCATTTGACAAAATACAGCATCCTTTCTTGATAAAAGGATTCCACCAAAAAACTGTTAAATGATCCATGAATTCAGCAAAGTGGCAGGATATACAATCAATGCACAAAAATTAGTTGCATTCTTGTACACAAACAATGAAGCAACAGAAAGAGAAATCACAGAATCCATCCCGTTTACAATTGCACCAAAACCCATAAAATACCTAGGAATAAATCTAACCAAAGAGGTGAAAAATCTATACACTGAAATCTATAGAAAGATTATGAAAGAAATTGAAGATGACAAACACACAAAAACGAAAAACATTCCATGCACCTGGATAGGAAGAACAAATATTGTTAAAATGTCAATAGTACCCAAAGCAATCTACATATTCAATGCAATGCCTATCGAAATAACACCAGCATTCTCCACAGAGTTACAACAAACAATCCTTCAATTTGTATGGAACCAGAAAAGACCCTGAATAGCCAAAGCAATCTTGAAAACCTAAGTAGGAGGTATCACAATCCTGGACTTCCAGCTGTATTACAAAGCTGTAATCATCAAGACAGTACAGTACTGGCACAAGAACAGACACTCAGATCAATGGAACAGAATAGGAACACAGAATTGGACCCACAGATGTATGGCCAACTAATCTTTGACCAAAAGAAAGAAGATCCAATGGAATAAAGACAGTCTCCTCAGCAAGTGTGCTGGGAAAACTGGACAGTGATATGCAGAAGAATGAGCCTGGACCACTTTCTCACACAAAAAGACACTCAAAACGGATGAAAGACCTAAATGTAAGATAGGCAGCCATCAAAATCCTCAAGGAGAAAGCAGGCAAAAACCTCTTAACGTTGGCCTCCACAACTTCTTAGTCAACGCGTCTCCAGAAACAAGGGAAACAAAAGCAAAAATGAACTATTAGGACCTCATCAAAATAAAAAGCTTCTGCACAGAGAAGGAAACAATCAGCAAAACTAAAAGGCAACCAACAGAATGGGAGAAGATATTTGCAAACGACATATGAGATAAAGGATTAGTATTCAAAATCTATAAAGAACATACCAAACTCAACACCCAAAAAACAAGTAATCCAGTGAAGAAATGGGCAAAGACACGAGCAAACACTCCTCCAAGGAAGACATCCAGATGGCCAAATGAAACATGAAAAAATGCTCAAAATCACTCATCAACAGGGAAATACAAATCAAAGTGACAATGAAAAACCCCCTCACCCCTGTGAGAAAGGCTAACATTAACAACGCAGGGAACAACAGATGTTGGCGAGGAAATGGAGAAAGAGGAGCTCTTGCACTGCTGGTGGGAATGCAAACTGGTGCAGCCACTCTGGAAAACAGTATGTAGTTCCTCAAAAAATGAAAAAGAGGACTATCTTACAACCCAGCAGGTGCACTAGTAGGTATTTATGCAAGGGATACAGATATGCTACTTCGAAGGGGCACGTGAACCCCAAAGTTTATAGCAGTACTATCAACAATAGCTAAAGTATGGAAAAAGCCCAAATGTCCATTGATGGAAGAATGGATAAAGACGTGGTATATATATATACATATATACATATTATATGTATATATATACATATATATACACATATATACATATATATGTATACATACATATATATACATACATACATATATATGTATATATACATTATATATATAATGTGTATATATGTATGTATATATGTACATGTATGTGTATAAATATATACATATATGCATATATATATGTATGTATATATACATACACAATGGACTATTACTTAGCCATCAAAAAGAATAAAATCTTGCCATTTGAAACTACATGGATGGAGAGCCTCCTGGGACCTAACCCTAACCGTACCATAGCCCTAACCATAACCCTCACCCTACACTTAACCCTATCCAGCGCACTAACTGTAAACCAGATCCACAGCCAAGCATGTGCCCTCACTTCAGCCCTCCATGGAATTCACAACACTGGTGTCGCTTCGGCCTTAGCGACTTCCCTGTACCGAACCCTGACCCTAGCTAAGTGTCTATCCCCATGGGGACCCAATTCTAAAGTCTGACAACAGCACACACAAGGGTTCGAGAATCAGTGCATAAATACTCGGCATGGAACATGGAACATCACCATGTCTTTTGCAAGGTGTGATTGCAGCTGCATGACAGGATTCCTGAGGCCTATTCCAAGGGTGGCCCAAACATCTCTCTGGCCATGGATCCTAAGAACCGATACTGACCGACATGCTCCCTTATGTACTCCACTCAGCCCTTCGGGGAGACAACTGCACTGTTGTGGGTTCAGTGCCTGGAGCCTCCGGGACCTAAACCTAACCCTAAAGTTAACCCTAACCATAACCCTCAACTTACACCTAACCCTATCTCTAACTGAACCCTATACTTGACCCCCACCTTCTCAAGGGCCCTCAACTCAGCTCTCGAGGGAGATTGCGAGACTAGAGTCGCTTCGGCCCTGTCAACTTCCTTGGACTGAACCCTAACCCTAGCTAAGTCTCTCTCCCCATGAGCACCCAATTCCAAAATCTGACAACAGCACGCACACACGTTTGAGAATCAGTGAAACAATACTCAGCATGAAACATGGAACATCGCCATGTCATTTCAAAAGCGTGACTGCAGCTGCATGAGATTTTCCGTTGGCCTACCTGAAGGGTGGCCCATACATTTGTCTGGCCTTGGAACCCAAAGACTAATCCTGGCCGGCACCCTCCCTTGTGTCCTCCACTCAGCCCTTTGGGGAGACAACTGTTCTGCTGTGCGTTAGTGCCTGGAGCTTGCTGGGACCTAACCCTAACCCTAATCACAACCCTAATCATAAACCTCAACCTACACCTAACCCTATCTCTAACCCAAACACTACACTTGACCGCACACTCCCATGGGCACTCAATTCAGCCCTCCAGTGAGATCACGAGACTGGAGTCTCTTTGGATGTGGCAACATCGCTGGAATGAACTCTAACCCTAGCTAAGGCTCTGTCCACATTGGGACCCATTCCACTGTCTGACAACAGCTCACACACTGGTTCAAGAATTGGTCCAGAAATAGTTGGCATGGAACTTGGAACATCACCATGTCATTTCCAAAGCGCGACTGCACCTGCACGAGAGGACTCCTAAGGCCTAGCCAAAGGGTGGCCCATACATTTGTTTGGTCTTGGAACCCAAATACGAAGACTGACAGGCACCCTCCCTTGTGTACGACACTCAGTTCTTTGGGTTGACACCTGCTCTGTTTGGGGTCAGTGCCTGGAGTCTCATGGGACCTAAACCTAAACCAAACCATAACCCTAACCATAAACATCACCCTACACTGAACCCTATCTATCTCACGAAGTCTACACCAGACCCACAGCCGTAATTGTGCCCTCGCTTCAGCCCTGGTGACGTCCCTGGACAAAACCCTAACCCTATCTAAGTGTCTCTCCCCATGGGAAGCAAATCCAAAGTCTGACAATAGCATGCACAGGGTTCGAAAATAGATGCAGAAATACTTGTCATGGAAGGTGGATCATCACCATGTTATTTCCAAAGCGTGACTGCAGCTACACGACAGGTTTCCTGAGGCGTATTCGAAGGGTGGCCCATACATCTCTCTGCCTTTGAATCCTAAGGACTGATACTGACCGGCAACCTCCCTTGTGTACTCCACTCAGAATTTGGGGATACAACTGTTGTACTGTGAGGTCAGTGCCTGAAGCCTCCTGGGAACTAACCCTAACCGTAACCTAACCATAACCCTCATGCTAAAACTAACCCTATCTATCACAGGAACTCTAAACCAGATCCACAGCCATGCGTGTTCCTGATTTCACTCTCCACGGAGTTCACAACAGTGGTGTCGCATTGGCCCTGCCAACTTCCCTAGACTGAACCCTAACCCTAGTTAAGGCTCTCCACAGTCGGTATCCAAAGTCTGACAACAGCACACATACAGGTCCAAGAATTGGTGCAGAAATACTTGGCATGGAACTTGGAACATCACCATGCCATTTCCAAAGTGCGACTGCAGCAGCACAAGAGGATTCCTGACACTTACCCGAAGGTGGTCCATACATTTGCCTGGACTTGGAACCAAAGACTAATCCTGTTCTGCACCCTCCATTGTATACTCCAATAAGCCCTTCAGGGAGACAACTGCTTTGCTGTGGGGTCAGTGCCTGGAAATTCCTCGGACTTAACCCTAACCCTAACCGTAACCCTAACCATAAACCTCAACCTACACCTAACCCTATCTATCTCACTAAGTACACCAGAAACACAGCCACACATGTGCCCTCACTTAAGCCCTCCATGGAATTCACAAGAGTGGTGTTGCTTCAGCCCTGGCGACGTCTTTGGATGAACACTTATCCTAGCTAAAACTCTCTCCCCAAGAGGACCCAATTTAAAAGTGTGACAACAGCACACACACGGGTTTGAGAATCGGTGCAGAAATATTCGGCATGGAACTTGGAACATCACCATGTCATTTCCAAAGTGCGACTGCATATACAGGAAAGGATTCCTGAGGCCTACTCGAAGGGTGATCCATACATTTGTCAGGCCTTGGAACCCAAAGACTAATCCTCTCTGGCACCCTTCCTTGTGATCTATACTCAGCTCTTCGGGGAGACAACTGCATTGCTATGTGTTCATCCCTGGAACCTCCTGGGAACAAACCCTAACCCTATCCCTATAATTAATAAGAACTCTCAACAGAAACCTAACACTATCTCCAACCCTAACCCTGTACTTGAACCGCACCTTGACATGGGACCTCACTTCAGCCCTCAAGGGAGATCACGAGACTGGAGTCGCTTCAGGATGGGCAACATCCTTGGACTCAACCCTAACGCTAGCTAAGGGTCTCTCCTCATGGGGACAAAACACCAAAGTCTGACAACATCACATGCCTGGGGTCCAGAAGTGGTGCAGGATCACTCAGCATAGAACCTGGAACATCACCAAGTCATTTCCAAGGCCCAGCTTCAGCTACCCGAGAGGATTCCAGAGGCCTACCCGACCAGTGGCACATACAGTTGTATGGGCTTAGAAACCAAAGACTAGTCCTTAATGGCACCCTCCATGTGCCCTCAACTCAGCCCTTTGGGGAGACAACTGCACGGCTGTGGGTTCAGCACCTTAAGCCTCCAGGGAACAAACCCTGAACCCAACCCCTAACCCAAATCAGAAACCTCAACTGAAACCTAAACCTAACTCGAACCCTAACCCTACACTTGCTCTGCACCATCATATTGGCACTCACTTCACCTCGAGGGAGATAATGAGAATGGATTAGCTTGGAGCTGGCGACATCCCTGGGCCCCACCCTAACCCTAGATAAGGCTCTCTCCCCATTGGACCCAACCAACGTATGACAACACCACACGCCTGGGGAACAGAAGCGGTGCAGCATCACTCAGCATAGAATCTGGAACATCACTATGTCCTTTCCAAGGCCCAGATGAAGCTCCCGAGAGGATTCCAAAGGCCTACCCGACCAGTGGCCCATACATTTTCTAGGCCGTGGAACCCAAGCCTAATCCTAACCGACACCATCCCTTGTGCCCTCAAATTAGCCCTTCAGTGAGACAACTGCACTGTTCTGGGTTCAGCGCCTGGTGTGTCCTGGAATATAACCCTAACCCTAACCATAACCATAACCATAACAATAACCATAACCCTCAACCGAATCCTAACACTATATCGAACCTAACCCTACACTTGACCCGCACCATCGCATGGGCCCTCACTTCAGCCCTCGAGGGAGATCATGAAACTGGAGTCCCTTCGGCACTGGCGACTACCCTGGACCAAACCCTAACCCTAGCTAAGGCTCTCTCCCCATGGGGACCCAACCAAAGTCTGACAACACCAGACGCCTGGGGTCCAGAAGCAGTGCAGGAACATTCAGCATAGTACCTGGAACATGACCATATCGTTACCAAGGCCCAGCTGCAGCTGACCAAGAGGATTTCTGAGACCTACGAGACCAGTGCCCCATATGGCTGTCTGGTTTTGGAACCAAGAAACTAATCCTGAAAGGCACCTGAACTTGGCCCCTCAAATCAGTACTTCAGGGAGAAAACTGCAATGTTGTGGGTTCAGACCCTGCAGAGTCCTGGGATCTAATCCTAACTACAAACCCTAATGCTAACCCTAACCCTAAACCTAGACCTATATTCTATACCTAACGCAAAACATGGTACTAACCCTACCCTAACCCCAACTACAAACCAACCATAATCCTACCACTAAACCCTACACTATAACCCAGAACCCTAAACCCCAAATCCTAACCCAGACCCTTACTGTAACCATTACCCTAAACCCTAAACCCTAACACTAAACCCTAACCATAATCCCTAAGCCCTACCCTAATCCTAACCATCTCTCCAACTCAAACCCCTAAACCCTAACCCGAACCTTTACCCTAATCCTAACTCTCTAACTCTAACAATCTAAACCTAACCCTAACTCTAACCCCTAACCGCTAACCCTAACCACTAACCCTAACCCTAACCCTAACCTCATGGACAGTCCTTCATCACCAGTCATGGGCTATGAACCACCCCCCCCCCCCTCCTCCACCTCCTCCATTTGGTAACATAACCTGAACTGGATAAGGGATTTGTAAAACATATTCATCTTCTTCGTGAAACACTTTGTGGTGAAAAATGTAGAGATGGTTGTTAGGGCTTGGGAATTCAACTGCAAAACTGCCTGAGGACTTCATAACATATCTCAAGTTTCTCAGGACATATGTACAATGGACTGTATCATTTCCCTGTAATGAGGTCAGCTTTAGGTTTCTCTTGTCAGAAAGAAACAGGATTTTTACACAAAGGCAAATGAATTGGGAGAACAGGTGCATATTTTACAGACACAATGTTTTGAGTTCTGTGAAGGATGAGATGCACCCCTAAGTGTAGGTGCCTCAGGTGTCCTGTGTGAAATGGGGCACATGCATTATATGACACAGACCTTGTGGTCACCATAATGGAAGCACCAGTGAAGGAGTGGGGGAAACTTGAATCACACAGGAATAGAAGAGAAAGTTGAGGACAGTAAGCAGAGTTTGAGGAGGTGCAGAGGGGAGGGTCCTGGGTTCAGTGAGATGCAGTTGCAGGCCATTCCTGACCACAGCCTGAGCAGAGAGCATGAGTTCCACACAGAGCTGTTATGTGGGATCACTCTCAGTGCACAATGCAGGGTTCCTCTCCAAAATGTCATATTTGTCAAAGTACACCTAGGTGACCATATAAAAAGGTTGTTGTCTCCCTGCGTTGTCTGAAGGTTCTGGATATTTATGGGTGAAAAAATGCCCTGGATATATAGGAAATTTAACTTGGTCTTAAGGAAATGCTTGTCTGCCTAAGTTCATATCCTTCAGTGAGACTAAAAGTGAAGACAGGATCTAGATCAGCTGAGTGCCTGCATTGGCCTTCAGCCTCAGTCAACCTACAATTCAGGGATGGCCAGATGCAACCCATGCTGGGCCCCTGACATCACCCTGACTACAGATTCGCATCTATCTCCTTAAACTTCTCTCACAATATCCCGAGGGTTTCCCTGTGTTCCTGCTGTCTCAGCCAGAATACCAATTCTCAGTGGGACCTACACAGAGCCTGAGATGGGTTATCTGTGAAACAGGGGTAATATTTGTTTCTAAGGACATAATGAAAAGAAGACATTGAATACAGAATGCATCTGCAAAATGTCTGGGAAATGTCCACTCACACTTCTCACAGTTTCAATTAAGATATCTCCACACAAATGATCATCAAAAAAAGATGGTCACAGAAGTTCATTAAACTAAGACTGTTAACATCTCAGCCCAGGGATTGGGGGTTGCCACTTTAAACAATAAGACAAAGACACACTTATTCTATTAAGATTCAGGCCCTACCAGACAAAGAAAGAAAAAGATAATTACGAGAATGTGTATATCAGAGTTCTACATCTGAGATCTGAAGACAATCATATTCCATTACATATAGACTCGCAGATGCATCCACACACTAAAGTGTTCATCTGAGGCCACAGATTAACTACCAAAGAGGGAATGCATGTAGGAAAACATAAGACCATAGGGAAATAACACCAAATCTCATAAATCTCACTGCCTCCTATGACAACGATTTTGAAATTTGAAGAGGACTGTGTGAGGTGACAGAGTATGGTGATTATATATCTTAAAAATGTGTCAGATCTGCCTGCATGCTTTCTCTGCCCACCCTGTGCTCTCCACTTTGTTTTTCTTAGTATCCCTTAATACTACTTTCACTGTTCTGTCTCTGTTTCAGTGTTTGCTTCAATGAGGACCTACTCTCACTGCCCCCCCCCCATCGAATGCACACAGTGCGGTTCCTATACACACAGGTAACAAACTAGCAGAAATTGTGGTGATGGAGGATAGTAGCAAGATCACCCTTATTGCAGAGGAGTTCGAGGGACTTTTCTGGGGTGATGGTAACTTCCTATATCTAGATGCATGGGGTGCTTGTGCTCATTTATTTTAGAAATATTCACTGACTCCTGGTGCTTGGGGTCAGATAGACAGGTACCTGACCCTAGCATATGGCTGATTTCTAATGGTGGGTAAGGATCAGGGACCAGCAGTGACTGTGGGAGATGAGTGAGGAGGCCACACATGGAGTCAGATCCTCCCCCAGGATGCCATGTCTCCACGGACAGCAACCTTGTGCAGGAGGGCTCTGAGGATCACATATTTCTTGATCAGTCCTGTGAAATGCATAATCCTACTCCAGATTTCTCACTGAGGGATGGACAGGGCAGAGGCCAGCAGCTGGAGGACACCCTGATCATGGCTGGAGTGGAACAGTGGGCCTGGGGGATTGAGTCAGAGAAAGGGAAAGGCAGAAGGTAGCAACAAGGATTTTGAGAGATAAAGGGAAGAGGAGAGAAGGCAATGTTTTCTACTGACTTCACCCACATTTCTGTGTGAACAAAAGGAGATTCTTGTCTCACAGGGAAGAGAAGAAGTCTGGCAAAAAGACAGAGTGACATTCTCAGCTCAAGTGCTCAGGATATCTGCCTTGCTCTTGAATACATATCACAGGAAGCCTGTGCATTCTGTCATAAGTGGAACTGCAGCTCATACCATTTAGTGAAAATTAAAGCGATGATGAAGACCTCATCATTAAAGTAGTGCAACAAAAGTATGTGAACATACAGAGAGATACAATAGAAGCAAAAGTCCGAAGGTAGACCAACTGCAATACTTATGGGAATATAGACTATCAGAAAAGGAGATACCCCAATGCAGGCTTTCAGACACCTGGGCAATATCTGAAAACATGGGGGGGGGGGAAGTAGTCCTTACTTCAAAAGCAACATTAGCATTAGACACAAAGGGATCATGATGGAAGGTTTAGGGAGAAACCATATGATTTCATGGTGCTGTACCCATGGTCCTGTACCCTCAAGTCTCATCAAATTATACCCTTTAACTTGAGGCTATTTGTTATATGTAATTATACCTCATTAAAGAGAGTTTCAAAACATAAAATAATAGAAGCAAATGTGGGAAAGTTCCTTTCTAATCCTGAAGTGCATGGGTGATATGAGTCTGTCTGCCCATGTCTCAAAAATCCAAAATAGCAAGACATTTAAAACAATTAATAATAGTAGAGTAAGAGGACCCTGAGCTCACCCTGTCCCATGTTTTCAACTGCATAACATCCACATCCAAGTCCATGAACCAAAGAGCGATCCAAAGACTGGCAGAACAAACTCCACACCGAAATAGAGAGAAGCTGCATCAGAAAGGTTAGGAAGGTCAGAAAGGTGGAGGCTGGCTACCTGCAGAGGAGGCAGAAAAAGTGAGCCCTCACACCAGGGAGCTCACACAGGGAAGACTAATCTCCATAACATTGGGCATTAAAACCCAGAGGGGCTGAATTCCCTTGAGTTTAGATCCTGGAGGTTTGGAGGTCAGCTGACCCAGCACTGGGTGATCCAGGAGGATGAGTGATAGCCAGGTTGCTGCCTGTGTAGAGAGGCAATGTAAACATGGCATTTTACACAATGCCAAGGCAACAGGACACAGATGTATTCATGCTGATTCCTGAGTGTGTTGGAGGACTTCTCCAACAATGAGGGAGCTCACAGGCACCATTCTTCTCCCCCAGCCTCCCAGAATAAGCATAGAAGCACCCACCAGAGGGTGAGGCTGCACAGACACTTGCTACCTAACCTGTTACCAGTGCACCAGTCCCAAGGGTTCACTAGGGGACTCACCACACCAAGCCTGCTGGTCTCAGGCCAAACATTTTTCAAACCACAAGGGCACCCTGTCTGACAAGCTGCATGCATAGCTGCCACAGCACGCTGTGCACATCTGCACCTCACCCAGCTGTACATATCCAAGCACCCTCATCTGTCTCAACCAGCCACATGTCCCCAGGCACAGACATGCTCTGTGCATATCCTCATGCCCTAGATTCCACCGCTGGTCCACAGCCCCCAGCCACCAAAGGACATCGGGAAATCTGGCATAGGACTAGTAGCCCTGTGAAATTTTGCTAACACTCCTACCCTGCTCCCAAGTTACCCAGTGGGCATAACACCCCACAGCTGACCTGCCTGGGTCCCACTGACACCACTGAGAGCAAGCACAGCCCACAACAGGCACGCAATCAGTGCAGACACCTGCACTGAAAGGAAAAGTAACCCAGACACAACAGCATGGAGTGAGCAATACCCATACGATAT
>NW_025091159.1:300000-387947 GCF_016509475.1 Prionailurus bengalensis
CACACGCCAGCCACTGCTCCCTCAGGCCCTCCCTGGCCAGCAAGGCGGCCCTGCCTGGCCCGGCCACGCCCCGCCTCGCCCTCCCGTGCCCGCACACCCCAGGGCGCTTCCAAGGGGCACGCTCTCCACTCCCGGAACCCGGCCAAATCCCACTGCAGCCACTGGAAGCCACGGCCCAGCTTTGCACCTTTCCTGACACAACCCAAACCCGCACCCGCACCCGCACCCGCTCCAAGGGGGGTGGGGGGGTGGGTAGGGGGTGCGGTGTGTGTGCGGAACAGGAGACTGGCGCCTGGGGGCTGGAGGGTGGGGACTGGGTGGCCGGATACAAGGACCCAGGAGGGGGCCGGAGGGGCAGCGCGACCCCAGACTCCGCATCCGCCACAGGCCTGGGCTCCCTGGGTCGTGGACCTCTTCCCTCCCTCGAGCCCTCATCCCCAGGGCCCCTGGCATTTCAGGAGGCCCAGCTAGGGCAGCGGATTCGGGCTGCTGATGTTGTCTGGGGGCGGTGGGGACTCCGGGGTGGGTTTGCACCAGGTGGGGCAGACGGGAGGGAAAGGCCCGGTGGCTGGCTGCGCTCGCCCTAGGGCTGCGGAAGAGGCGCTGAGAGCCCCGGGCGGCCGGGCGGGCCCGGAAGGCACGAGCGGCCTGATGCTCCAAGCTCGCTGCCCCCACTTCCCAGGGAGCAGCCCAGCGTGGTGTGGTGCGGGCCTGCCAGGTGCCTTGCGGCGCGGTTCAGGATGGAAGCGGAGGCGGGCGGGCGGCCCAGCCGGGAGCAGCCTGCAAGAGTCCCGGGATTGCAGAACGCCGGGGCTTGCGCCACAGCGCGTTGCCAGGGTCCAGTGGCGCGGCCTCTGCCACCCGCCCGGGGCCTGGGGCCTTGGCCCGCGGCGGAGGGCGGGGCAGGCAAGCAGGCAATCTGGCAGGCAGGCCGGCAAGCGGGCAGGCAAGCAGGCAGGCGTGTGCATGGGTGAAGCGCGGCACCCGCTTGGCTTGGGACGCGTGGAGCAGGCTCTTGAAGCGCCCAGCCGCAGCCACTGGCCTGTTCGGCCTTACCGGCCAGAACGCGCCCGACCCCTTCTTTTCTGGGAAGCGAAGCAGGGTCGGGGCTGGTTCCCACTTGCATGGGACACGGCCTGGGAATACTGGGTGCTGTAGCCTTTTGCCTATTAAGCCTGTGGCCTCCATCACCTCTCCTTGGGGCCCGCCGCCCCTCCCCCCTCCCTGCCTGCGACCCTGTCTCCCCAGGGAGCTGCGCTGCTGGGGCCAAACACACGCCAGACACTGCTCCCTCAGGCCGTCCCGGGCCAGCAAGGCGGCCCTGCCTGGCCAGGCCACGCCCCGCCTCGCCCTCCCGTGCCCGCACACCCCAGGGCGCTTCCAAGGGGCACGCTCTCCACTCCCGGAACCCGGCCAAATCCCACTGCAGCCACTGGAAGCCACGGCCCAGCTTTGCACCTTTCCTGACACACCACCCAAACCCGCACCCGCACCCGCACCCGCTCCGAGGGGGGTGGGGGGGTGGGTGGGGGGTGTGGTGTGTGGGCGGAACCGGAGACTGGCGCATGGGGGCTGGAGGGTGGGGGCTGGGTGGGCGGATACAAGGACCCAGTAGGGGGCCGGAGGGGCAGCGCAACCCCAGACTCCGCATCCGCCACAGGCCTGGGCTCCCTGGGTCGTGGACCTCTTCCCTCCCTCGAGCCCTCATCCCCAGGGCCCCTGGCATTTCAGGAGGCCCAGCTAGGGCAGCGGATTCGGGCTGCTGATGTTGTCTGGGGGCGGTGGGGACTCCGGGGTGGGTTTGCACCAGGTGGGGCAGACGGGAGGGAACGGCCCGGTGGCTGGCTGCGCTCGCCCTAGGGCTGCGGAAGAGGCGCTGAGAGCCCCTGGCGGCCGGGCGGGCCCGGAAGGCACGAGAGGCCTGATGCTCCAAGCTCGCTGCCCCCACTTCCCAGGGAGCAGCCCAGCGTGGTGTGGTGCGGGCCTGCCAGGTGCCTTGCGGCGCGGTTCAGGATGGAAGCGGAGGCGGGCGGGCGGCCCATCCGGGAGCAGCCTGCAAGAGTCCCGGGATTGCAGAACGCCGGGGCTTGCGCCACAGCGCGTTGCCAGGGTCCGGTTGTGCGGCCTCACCACCCGCCCGGGGCCCGGGGCCTTGGCCCGCGGGGGAGGGCGTTGGCAGGCAAGCAGGCAAGCTGGCAGGCAGGCCGGCAAGCGGGCAGGCAAGCAGGCAGGCGCGTGCATGTGTGAAGCGCGGCACCCGCTTGGCTTGGGACGCGGGGAGCACGCTCTTGAAGGGCCCAGCCGCAGCCACTGGCCTGTTCGGCCTTACCGGCCAGAACGCGCCCGACCCCGTCTTTTCTGGGAAGCGAATCAGGGTCGGGGCTGGTTCCCACTTGCATGGGAGACGGCCTGGGAATACCGGGTGCTGGAGCCTTTTGCCTTTTAAGCCTGTGGCCTCCATCACCTCTCCTTTGGCGGCCGCCGCCCCTCCCCCGTCCCTGCCTGCGACCCTGTCTCCCCAGGGAGCTGCGCTGCTGGGGCCAAACACACGCCAGCCACTGCTCCCTCAGGCCCTCCCTGGCCAGCAAGGCGGCCCTGCCTGGCCCGGCCACGCCCCGCCTCGCCCTCCCGTGCCCGCACACCCCAGGGCGCTTCCAAGGGGCACGCTCTCCACTCCCGGAACCCGGCCAAATCCCACTGCAGCCACTGGAAGCCACGGCCCAGCTTTGCACCTTTCCTGACACAACCCAAACCCGCACCCGCACCCGCACCCGCTCCAAGGGGGGTGGGGGGGTGGGTAGGGGGTGCGGTGTGTGTGCGGAACAGGAGACTGGCGCCTGGGGGCTGGAGGGTGGGGACTGGGTGGCCGGATACAAGGACCCAGGAGGGGGCCGGAGGGGCAGCGCGACCCCAGACTCCGCATCCGCCACAGGCCTGGGCTCCCTGGGTCGTGGACCTCTTCCCTCCCTCGAGCCCTCATCCCCAGGGCCCCTGGCATTTCAGGAGGCCCAGCTAGGGCAGCGGATTCGGGCTGCTGATGTTGTCTGGGGGCGGTGGGGACTCCGGGGTGGGTTTGCACCAGGTGGGGCAGACGGGAGGGAAAGGCCCGGTGGCTGGCTGCGCTCGCCCTAGGGCTGCGGAAGAGGCGCTGAGAGCCCCGGGCGGCCGGGCGGGCCCGGAAGGCACGAGCGGCCTGATGCTCCAAGCTCGCTGCCCCCACTTCCCAGGGAGCAGCCCAGCGTGGTGTGGTGCGGGCCTGCCAGGTGCCTTGCGGCGCTGTTCAGGATGGAAGCGGAGGCGGGCGGGCGGCCCAGCCGGGAGCAGCCTGCAAGAGTCCCGGGATTGCAGAACGCCGGGGCTTGCGCCACAGCGCGTTGCCAGGGTCCAGTGGCGCGGCCTCTGCCACCCGCCCGGGGCCTGGGGCCTTGGCCCGCGGCGGAGGGCGGGGCAGGCAAGCAGGCAATCTGGCAGGCAGGCCGGCAAGCGGGCAGGAAAGCAGGCAGGCGTGTGCATGGGTGAAGCGCGGCACCCGCTTGGCTTGGGACGCGTGGAGCAGGCTCTTGAAGCGCCCAGCCGCAGCCACTGGCCTGTTCGGCCTTACCGGCCAGAACGCGCCCGACCCCTTCTTTTCTGGGAAGCGAAGCAGGGTCGGGGCTGGTTCCCACTTGCATGGGACACGGCCTGGGAATACTGGGTGCTGTAGCCTTTTGCCTATTAAGCCTGTGGCCTCCATCACCTCTCCTTGGGGCCCGCCGCCCCTCCCCCCTCCCTGCCTGCGACCCTGTCTCCCCAGGGAGCTGCGCTGCTGGGGCCAAACACACGCCAGACACTGCTCCCTCAGGCCGTCCCGGGCCAGCAAGGCGGCCCTGCCTGGCCAGGCCACGCCCCGCCTCGCCCTCCCGTGCCCGCACACCCCAGGGCGCTTCCAAGGGGCACGCTCTCCACTCCCGGAACCCGGCCAAATCCCACTGCAGCCACTGGAAGCCACGGCCCAGCTTTGCACCTTTCCTGACACACCACCCAAACCCGCACCCGCACCCGCACCCGCTCCGAGGGGGGTGGGGGGGTGGGTGGGGGGTGTGGTGTGTGGGCGGAACCGGAGACTGGCGCATGGGGGCTGGAGGGTGGGGGCTGGGTGGGCGGATACAAGGACCCAGTAGGGGGCCGGAGGGGCAGCGCAACCCCAGACTCCGCATCCGCCACAGGCCTGGGCTCCCTGGGTCGTGGACCTCTTCCCTCCCTCGAGCCCTCATCCCCAGGGCCCCTGGCATTTCAGGAGGCCCAGCTAGGGCAGCGGATTCGGGCTGCTGATGTTGTCTGGGGGCGGTGGGGACTCCGGGGTGGGTTTGCACCAGGTGGGGCAGACGGGAGGGAACGGCCCGGTGGCTGGCTGCGCTCGCCCTAGGGCTGCGGAAGAGGCGCTGAGAGCCCCTGGCGGCCGGGCGGGCCCGGAAGGCACGAGAGGCCTGATGCTCCAAGCTCGCTGCCCCCACTTCCCAGGGAGCAGCCCAGCGTGGTGTGGTGCGGGCCTGCCAGGTGCCTTGCGGCGCGGTTCAGGATGGAAGCGGAGGCGGGCGGGCGGCCCATCCGGGAGCAGCCTGCAAGAGTCCCGGGATTGCAGAACGCCGGGGCTTGCGCCACAGCGCGTTGCCAGGGTCCGGTTGTGCGGCCTCACCACCCGCCCGGGGCCCGGGGCCTTGGCCCGCGGGGGAGGGCGTTGGCAGGCAAGCAGGCAAGCTGGCAGGCAGGCCGGCAAGCGGGCAGGCAAGCAGGCAGGCGCGTGCATGTGTGAAGCGCGGCACCCGCTTGGCTTGGGACGCGGGGAGCACGCTCTTGAAGGGCCCAGCCGCAGCCACTGGCCTGTTCGGCCTTACCGGCCAGAACGCGCCCGACCCCGTCTTTTCTGGGAAGCGAATCAGGGTCGGGGCTGGTTCCCACTTGCATGGGAGACGGCCTGGGAATACCGGGTGCTGGAGCCTTTTGCCTTTTAAGCCTGTGGCCTCCATCACCTCTCCTTTGGCGGCCGCCGCCCCTCCCCCGTCCCTGCCTGCGACCCTGTCTCCCCAGGGAGCTGCGCTGCTGGGGCCAAACACACGCCAGCCACTGCTCCCTCAGGCCCTCCCTGGCCAGCAAGGCGGCCCTGCCTGGCCCGGCCACGCCCCGCCTCGCCCTCCCGTGCCCGCACACCCCAGGGCGCTTCCAAGGGGCACGCTCTCCACTCCCGGAACCCGGCCAAATCCCACTGCAGCCACTGGAAGCCACGGCCCAGCTTTGCACCTTTCCTGACACAACCCAAACCCGCACCCGCACCCGCACCCGCTCCAAGGGGGGTGGGGGGGTGGGTAGGGGGTGCGGTGTGTGTGCGGAACAGGAGACTGGCGCCTGGGGGCTGGAGGGTGGGGACTGGGTGGCCGGATACAAGGACCCAGGAGGGGGCCGGAGGGGCAGCGCGACCCCAGACTCCGCATCCGCCACAGGCCTGGGCTCCCTGGGTCGTGGACCTCTTCCCTCCCTCGAGCCCTCATCCCCAGGGCCCCTGGCATTTCAGGAGGCCCAGCTAGGGCAGCGGATTCGGGCTGCTGATGTTGTCTGGGGGCGGTGGGGACTCCGGGGTGGGTTTGCACCAGGTGGGGCAGACGGGAGGGAAAGGCCCGGTGGCTGGCTGCGCTCGCCCTAGGGCTGCGGAAGAGGCGCTGAGAGCCCCGGGCGGCCGGGCGGGCCCGGAAGGCACGAGCGGCCTGATGCTCCAAGCTCGCTGCCCCCACTTCCCAGGGAGCAGCCCAGCGTGGTGTGGTGCGGGCCTGCCAGGTGCCTTGCGGCGCGGTTCAGGATGGAAGCGGAGGCGGGCGGGCGGCCCAGCCGGGAGCAGCCTGCAAGAGTCCCGGGATTGCAGAACGCCGGGGCTTGCGCCACAGCGCGTTGCCAGGGTCCAGTGGCGCGGCCTCTGCCACCCGCCCGGGGCCTGGGGCCTTGGCCCGCGGCGGAGGGCGGGGCAGGCAAGCAGGCAATCTGGCAGGCAGGCCGGCAAGCGGGCAGGCAAGCAGGCAGGCGTGTGCATGGGTGAAGCGCGGCACCCGCTTGGCTTGGGACGCGTGGAGCAGGCTCTTGAAGCGCCCAGCCGCAGCCACTGGCCTGTTCGGCCTTACCGGCCAGAACGCGCCCGACCCCGTCTTTTCTGGGAAGCGAAGCAGGGTCGGGGCTGGTTCCCACTTGCATGGGACACGGCCTGGGAATACTGGGTGCTGTAGCCTTTTGCCTATTAAGCCTGTGGCCTCCATCACCTCTCCTTTGGGGCCCGCCGCCCCTCCCCCCTCCCTGCCTGCGACCCTGTCTCCCCAGGGAGCTGCGCTGCTGGGGCCAAACACACGCCAGACACTGCTCCCTCAGGCCCTCCCGGGCCAGCAAGGCGGCCCTGCCTGGCCAGGCCACGCCCCGCCTCGCCCTCCCGTGCCCGCACACCCCAGGGCGCTTCCAAGGGGCACGCTCTCCACTCCCGGAACCCGGCCAAATCCCACTGCAGCCACTGGAAGCCACGGCCCAGCTTTGCACCTTTCCTGACACACCACCCAAACCCGCACCCGCACCCGCACCCGCTCCGAGGGGGGTGGGGGGGTGGGTGGGGGGTGTGGTGTGTGGGCGGAACCGGAGACTGGCGCCTGGGGGCTGGAGGGTGGGGGCTGGGTGGGCGGATACAAGGACCCAGTAGGGGGCCGGAGGGGCAGCGCAACCCCAGACTCCGCATCCGCCACAGGCCTGGGCTCCCTGGGTCGTGGACCTCTTCCCTCCCTCGAGCCCTCATCCCCAGGGCCCCTGGCATTTCAGGAGGCCCAGCTAGGGCAGCGGATTCGGGCTGCTGATGTTGTCTGGGGGCGGTGGGGACTCCGGGGTGGGTTTGCACCAGGTGGGGCAGACGGGAGGGAAAGGCCCGGTGGCTGGCTGCGCTCGCCCTAGGGCTGCGGAAGAGGCGCTGAGAGCCCCGGGCGGCCGGGCGGGCCCGGAAGGCACGAGCGGCCTGATGCTCCAAGCTCGCTGCCCCCACTTCCCAGGGAGCAGCCCAGCGTGGTGTGGTGCGGGCCTGCCAGGTGCCTTGCGGCGCGGTTCAGGATGGAAGCGGAGGCGGGCGGGCGGCCCAGCCGGGAGCAGCCTGCAAGAGTCCCGGGATTGCAGAACGCCGGGGCTTGCGCCACAGCGCGTTGCCAGGGTCCAGTGGCGCGGCCTCTGCCACCCGCCCGGGGCCTGGGGCCTTGGCCCGCGGCGGAGGGCGGGGCAGGCAAGCAGGCAATCTGGCAGGCAGGCCGGCAAGCGGGCAGGCAAGCAGGCAGGCGTGTGCATGGGTGAAGCGCGGCACCCGCTTGGCTTGGGACGCGTGGAGCAGGCTCTTGAAGCGCCCAGCCGCAGCCACTGGCCTGTTCGGCCTTACCGGCCAGAACGCGCCCGACCCCGTCTTTTCTGGGAAGCGAAGCAGGGTCGGGGCTGGTTCCCACTTGCATGGGACACGGCCTGGGAATACTGGGTGCTGTAGCCTTTTGCCTATTAAGCCTGTGGCCTCCATCACCTCTCCTTGGGGCCCGCCGCCCCTCCCCCCTCCCTGCCTGCGACCCTGTCTCCCCAGGGAGCTGCGCTGCTGGGGCCAAACACACGCCAGACACTGCTCCCTCAGGCCCTCCCGGGCCAGCAAGGCGGCCCTGCCTGGCCAGGCCACGCCCCGCCTCGCCCTCCCGTGCCCGCACACCCCAGGGCGCTTCCAAGGGGCACGCTCTCCACTCCCGGAACCCGGCCAAATCCCACTGCAGCCACTGGAAGCCACGGCCCAGCTTTGCACCTTTCCTGACACACCACCCAAACCCGCACCCGCACCCGCACCCGCTCCGAGGGGGGTGGGGGGGTGGGTGGGGGGTGTGGTGTGTGGGCGGAACCGGAGACTGGCGCATGGGGGCTGGAGGGTGGGGGCTGGGTGGGCGGATACAAGGACCCAGTAGGGGGCCGGAGGGGCAGCGCAACCCCAGACTCCGCATCCGCCACAGGCCTGGGCTCCCTGGGTCGTGGACCTCTTCCCTCCCTCGAGCCCTCATCCCCAGGGCCCCTGGCATTTCAGGAGGCCCAGCTAGGGCAGCGGATTCGGGCTGCTGATGTTGTCTGGGGGCGGTGGGGACTCCGGGGTGGGTTTGCACCAGGTGGGGCAGACGGGAGGGAACGGCCCGGTGGCTGGCTGCGCTCGCCCTAGGGCTGCGGAAGAGGCGCTGAGAGCCCCTGGCGGCCGGGCGGGCCCGGAAGGCACGAGAGGCCTGATGCTCCAAGCTCGCTGCCCCCACTTCCCAGGGAGCAGCCCAGCGTGGTGTGGTGCGGGCCTGCCAGGTGCCTTGCGGCGCGGTTCAGGATGGAAGCGGAGGCGGGCGGGCGGCCCAGCCGGGAGCAGCCTGCAAGAGTCCCGGGATTGCAGAACGCCGGGGCTTGCGCCACAGCGCGTTGCCAGGGTCCGGTTGTGCGGCCTCTGCCACCCGCCCGGGGCCCGGGGCCTTGGCCCGCGGCGGAGGGCGTTGGCAGGCAAGCAGGCAAGCTGGCAGGCAGGCCGGCAAGCGGGCAGGCAAGCAGGCAGGCGCGTGCATGTGTGAAGCGCGGCACCCGCTTGGCTTGGGACGCGGGGAGCACGCTCTTGAAGGGCCCAGCCGCAGCCACTGGCCTGTTCGGCCTTACCGGCCAGAACGCGCCCGACCCCGTCTTTTCTGGGAAGCGAATCAGGGTCGGGGCTGGTTCCCACTTGCATGGGAGACGGCCTGGGAATACCGGGTGCTGGAGCCTTTTGCCTTTTAAGCCTGTGGCCTCCATCACCTCTCCTTTGGCGGCCGCCGCCCCTCCCCCGTCCCTGCCTGCGACCCTGTCTCCCCAGGGAGCTGCGCTGCTGGGGCCAAACACACGCCAGACACTGCTCCCTCAGGCCCTCCCGGGCCAGCAAGGCGGCCCTGCCTGGCCAGGCCACGCCCCGCCTCGCCCTCCCGTGCCCGCACACCCCAGGGCGCTTCCAAGGGGCACGCTCTCCACTCCCGGAACCCGGCCAAATCCCACTGCAGCCACTGGAAGCCACGGCCCAGCTTTGCACCTTTCCTGACACACCACCCAAACCCGCACCCGCACCCGCACCCGCTCCGAGGGGGGTGGGGGGGTGGGTAGGGGGTGCGGTGTGTGTGCGGAACAGGAGACTGGCGCCTGGGGGCTGGAGGGTGGGGACTGGGTGGGCGGATACAAGGACCCAGTAGGGGGCCGGAGGGGCAGCGCGACCCCAGACTCCGCATCCGCCACAGGCCTGGGCTCCCTGGGTCGTGGACCTCTTCCCTCCCTCGAGCCCTCATCCCCAGGGCCCCTGGCATTTCAGGAGGCCCAGCTAGGGCAGCGGATTCGGGCTGCTGATGTTGTCTGGGGGCGGTGGGGACTCCGGGGTGGGTTTGCACCAGGTGGGGCAGACGGGAGGGAACGGCCCGGTGGCTGGCTGCGCTCGCCCTAGGGCTGCGGAAGAGGCGCTGAGAGCCCCGGGCGGCCGGGCGGGCCCGGAAGGCACGAGCGGCCTGATGCTCCAAGCTCGCTGCCCCCACTTCCCAGGGAGCAGCCCAGCGTGGTGTGGTGCGGGCCTGCCAGGTGCCTTGCGGCGCGGTTCAGGATGGAAGCGGAGGCGGGCGGGCGGCCCAGCCGGGAGCAGCCTGCAAGAGTCCCGGGATTGCAGAACGCCGGGGCTTGCGCCACAGCGCGTTGCCAGGGTCCAGTGGCGCGGCCTCTGCCACCCGCCCGGGGCCTGGGGCCTTGGCCCGCGGCGGAGGGCGGGGCAGGCAAGCAGGCAATCTGGCAGGCAGGCCGGCAAGCGGGCAGGCAAGCAGGCAGGCGTGTGCATGGGTGAAGCGCGGCACCCGCTTGGCTTGGGACGCGTGGAGCAGGCTCTTGAAGCGCCCAGCCGCAGCCACTGGCCTGTTCGGCCTTACCGGCCAGAACGCGCCCGACCCCGTCTTTTCTGGGAAGCGAAGCAGGGTCGGGGCTGGTTCCCACTTGCATGGGACACGGCCTGGGAATACCGGGTGCTGTAGCCTTTTGCCTATTAAGCCTGTGGCCTCCATCACCTCTCCTTGGGGCCCGCCGCCCCTCCCCCCTCCCTGCCTGCGACCCTGTCTCCCCAGGGAGCTGCGCTGCTGGGGCCAAACACACGCCAGACACTGCTCCCTCAGGCCCTCCCGGGCCAGCAAGGCGGCCCTGCCTGGCCAGGCCACGCCCCGCCTCGCCCTCCCGTGCCCGCACACCCCAGGGCGCTTCCAAGGGGCACGCTCTCCACTCCCGGAACCCGGCCAAATCCCACTGCAGCCACTGGAAGCCACGGCCCAGCTTTGCACCTTTCCTGACACACCACCCAAACCCGCACCCGCACCCGCACCCGCTCCGAGGGGGGTGGGGGGGTGGGTGGGGGGTGTGGTGTGTGGGCGGAACCGGAGACTGGCGCCTGGGGGCTGGAGGGTGGGGACTGGGTGGGCGGATACAAGGACCCAGTAGGGGGCCGGAGGGGCAGCGCGACCCCAGACTCCGCATCCGCCACAGGCCTGGGCTCCCTGGGTCGTGGACCTCTTCCCTCCCTCGAGCCCTCATCCCCAGGGCCCCTGGCATTTCAGGAGGCCCAGCTAGGGCAGCGGATTCGGGCTGCTGATGTTGTCTGGGGGCGGTGGGGACTCCGGGGTGGGTTTGCACCAGGTGGGGCAGACGGGAGGGAACGGCCCGGTGGCTGGCTGCGCTCGCCCTAGGGCTGCGGAAGAGGCGCTGAGAGCCCCGGGCGGCCGGGCGGGCCCGGAAGGCACGAGCGGCCTGATGCTCCAAGCTCGCTGCCCCCACTTCCCAGGGAGCAGCCCAGCGTGGTGTGGTGCGGGCCTGCCAGGTGCCTTGCGGCGCGGTTCAGGATGGAAGCGGAGGCGGGCGGGCGGCCCAGCCGGGAGCAGCCTGCAAGAGTCCCGGGATTGCAGAACGCCGGGGCTTGCGCCACAGCGCGTTGCCAGGGTCCGGTTGTGCGGCCTCTGCCACCCGCCCGGGGCCCGGGGCCTTGGCCCGCGGCGGAGGGCGGGGCAGGCAAGCAGGCAAGCTGGCAGGCAGGCCGGCAAGCGGGCAGGCAAGCAGGCAGGCGCGTGCATGGGTGAAGCGCGGCACCCGCTTGGCTTGGGACGCGTGGAGCAGGCTCTTGAAGCGCCCAGCCGCAGCCACTGGCCTGTTCGGCCTTACCGGCCAGAACGCGCCCGACCCCGTCTTTTCTGGGAAGCGAAGCAGGGTCGGGGCTGGTTCCCACTTGCATGGGACACGGCCTGGGAATACCGGGTGCTGTAGCCTTTTGCCTTTTAAGCCTGTGGCCTCCATCACCTCTCCTTTGGCGCCCGCCGCCCCTCCCCCCTCCCTGCCTGCGACCCTGTCTCCCCAGGGAGCTGCGCTGCTGGGGCCAAACACACGCCAGCCACTGCTCCCTCAGGCCCTCCCGGGCCAGCAAGGCGGCCCTGCCTGGCCAGGCCACGCCCCGCCTCGCCCTCCCGTGCCCGCACACCCCAGGGCGCTTCCAAGGGGCACGCTCTCCACTCCCGGAACCCGGCCAAATCCCACTGCAGCCACTGGAAGCCACGGCCCAGCTTTGCACCTTTCCTGACACACCACCCAAACCCGCACCCGCACCCGCACCCGCTCCGAGGGGGGTGGGGGGGTGGGTGGGGGGTGTGGTGTGTGGGCGGAACCGGAGACTGGCGCCTGGGGGCTGGAGGGTGGGGGCTGGGTGGGCGGATACAAGGACCCAGTAGGGGGCCGGAGGGGCAGCGCGACCCCAGACTCCGCATCCGCCACAGGCCTGGGCTCCCTGGGTCGTGGACCTCTTCCCTCCCTCGAGCCCTCATCCCCAGGGCCCCTGGCATTTCAGGAGGCCCAGCTAGGGCAGCGGATTCGGGCTGCTGATGTTGTCTGGGGGCGGTGGGGACTCCGGGGTGGGTTTGCACCAGGTGGGGCAGACGGGAGGGAACGGCCCGGTGGCTGGCTGCGCTCGCCCTAGGGCTGCGGAAGAGGCGCTGAGAGCCCCTGGCGGCCGGGCGGGCCCGGAAGGCACGAGCGGCCTGATGCTCCAAGCTCGCTGCCCCCACTTCCCAGGGAGCAGCCCAGCGTGGTGTGGTGCGGGCCTGCCAGGTGCCTTGCGGCGCGGTTCAGGATGGAAGCGGAGGCGGGCGGGCGGCCCAGCCGGGAGCAGCCTGCAAGAGTCCCGGGATTGCAGAACGCCGGGGCTTGCGCCACAGCGCGTTGCCAGGGTCCGGTTGTGCGGCCTCTGCCACCCGCCCGGGGCCCGGGGCCTTGGCCCGCGGCGGAGGGCGGCGGCAGGCAAGCAGGCAAGCTGGCAGGCAGGCCGGCAAGCGGGCAGGCAAGCAGGCAGGCGCGTGCATGGGTGAAGCGCGGCACCCGCTTGGCTTGGGACGCGTGGAGCAGGCTCTTGAAGCGCCCAGCCGCAGCCACTGGCCTGTTCGGCCTTACCGGCCAGAACGCGCCCGACCCCGTCTTTTCTGGGAAGCGAATCAGGGTCGGGGCTGGTTCCCACTTGCATGGGAGACGGCCTGGGAATACCGGGTGCTGTAGCCTTTTGCCTTTTAAGCCTGTGGCCTCCATCACCTCTCCTTTGGCGGCCGCCGCCCCTCCCCCCTCCCTGCCTGCGACCCTGTCTCCCCAGGGAGCTGCGCTGCTGGGGCCAAACACACGCCAGCCACTGCTCCCTCAGGCCCTCCCGGGCCAGCAAGGCGGCCCTGCCTGGCCCGGCCACGCCCCGCCTCGCCCTCCCGTGCCCGCACACCCCAGGGCGCTTCCAAGGGGCACGCTCTCCACTCCCGGAACCCGGCCAAATCCCACTGCAGCCACTGGAAGCCACGGCCCAGCTTTGCACCTTTCCTGACACACCACCCAAACCCGCACCCGCACCCGCACCCGCTCCGAGGGGGGTGGGGGGGTGGGTAGGGGGTGTGGTGTGTGGGCGGAACCGGAGACTGGCGCCTGGGGGCTGGAGGGTGGGGGCTGGGTGGGCGGATACAAGGACCCAGGAGGGGGCCGGAGGGGCAGCGCGACCCCAGACTCCGCATCCGCCACAGGCCTGGGCTCCCTGGGTCGTGGACCTCTTCCCTCCCTCGAGCCCTCATCCCCAGGGCCCCTGGCATTTCAGGAGGCCCAGCTAGGGCAGCGGATTCGGGCTGCTGATGTTGTCTGGGGGCGGTGGGGACTCCGGGGTGGGTTTGCACCAGGTGGGGCAGACGGGAGGGAACGGCCTGGTGGCTGGCTGCGCTCGCCCTAGGGCTGCGGAAGAGGCGCTGAGAGCCCCGGCCGGCCGGGCGGGCCCGGAAGGCACGAGCGGCCTGATGCTCCAAGCTCGCTGCCCCCACTTCCCAGGGAGCAGCCCAGCGTGGTGTGGTGCGGGCCTGCCAGGTGCCTTGCGGCGCGGTTCAGGATGGAAGCGGAGGCGGGCGGGCGGCCCAGCCGGGAGCAGCCTGCAAGAGTCCCGGGATTGCAGAACGCCGGGGCTTGCGCCACAGCGCGTTGCCAGGGTCCAGTGGCGCGGCCTCTGCCACCCGCCCGGGGCCTGGGGCCTTGGCCCGCGGCGGAGGGCGGGGCAGGCAAGCAGGCAATCTGGCAGGCAGGCCGGCAAGCGGGCAGGCAAGCAGGCAGGCGTGTGCATGGGTGAAGCGCGGCACCCGCTTGGCTTGGGACGCGTGGAGCAGGCTCTTGAAGCGCCCAGCCGCAGCCACTGGCCTGTTCGGCCTTACCGGCCAGAACGCGCCCGACCCCGTCTTTTCTGGGAAGCGAAGCAGGGTCGGGGCTGGTTCCCACTTGCATGGGACACGGCCTGGGAATACCGGGTGCTGTAGCCTTTTGCCTTTTAAGCCTGTGGCCTCCATCACCTCTCCTTTGGGGCCCGCCGCCCCTCCCCCCTCCCTGCCTGCGACCCTGTCTCCCCAGGGAGCTGCGCTGCTGGGGCCAAACACACGCCAGACACTGCTCCCTCAGGCCCTCCCGGGCCAGCAAGGCGGCCCTGCCTGGCCAGGCCACGCCCCGCCTCGCCCTCCCGTGCCCGCACACCCCAGGGCGCTTCCAAGGGGCACGCTCTCCACTCCCGGAACCCGGCCAAATCCCACTGCAGCCACTGGAAGCCACGGCCCAGCTTTGCACCTTTCCTGACACACCACCCAAACCCGCACCCGCACCCGCACCCGCTCCGAGGGGGGTGGGGGGGTGGGTGGGGGGTGTGGTGTGTGGGCGGAACCGGAGACTGGCGCCTGGGGGCTGGAGGGTGGGGGCTGGGTGGGCGGATACAAGGACCCAGTAGGGGGCCGGAGGGGCAGCGCAACCCCAGACTCCGCATCCGCCACAGGCCTGGGCTCCCTGGGTCCTGGACCTCTTCCCTCCCTCGAGCCCTCATCCCCAGGGCCCCTGGCATTTCAGGAGGCCCAGCTAGGGCAGCGGATTCGGGCTGCTGATGTTGTCTGGGGGCGGTGGGGACTCCGGGGTGGGTTTGCACCAGGTGGGGCAGACGGGAGGGAACGGCCCGGTGGCTGGCTGCGCTCGCCCTAGGGCTGCGGAAGAGGCGCTGAGAGCCCCTGGCGGCCGGGCGGGCCCGGAAGGCACGAGCGGCCTGATGCTCCAAGCTCGCTGCCCCCACTTCCCAGGGAGCAGCCCAGCGTGGTGTGGTGCGGGCCTGCCAGGTGCCTTGCGGCGCGGTTCAGGATGGAAGCGGAGGCGGGCGGGCGGCCCAGCCGGGAGCAGCCTGCAAGAGTCCCGGGATTGCAGAACGCCGGGGCTTGCGCCACAGCGCGTTGCCAGGGTCCGGTTGTGCGGCCTCTGCCACCCGCCCGGGGCCCGGGGCCTTGGCCCGCGGCGGAGGGCGTTGGCAGGCAAGCAGGCAAGCTGGCAGGCAGGCCGGCAAGCGGGCAGGCAAGCAGGCAGGCGCGTGCATGGGTGAAGCGCGGCACCCGCTTGGCTTGGGACGCGTGGAGCAGGCTCTTGAAGCGCCCAGCCGCAGCCACTGGCCTGTTCGGCCTTACCGGCCAGAACGCGCCCGACCCCGTCTTTTCTGGGAAGCGAAGCAGGGTCGGGGCTGGTTCCCACTTGCATGGGAGACGGCCTGGGAATACCGGGTGCTGGAGCCTTTTGCCTTTTAAGCCTGTGGCCTCCATCACCTCTCCTTTGGCGGCCGCCGCCCCTCCCCCCTCCCTGCCTGCGACCCTGTCTCCCCAGGGAGCTGCGCTGCTGGGGCCAAACACACGCCAGCCACTGCTCCCTCAGGCCCTCCCGGGCCAGCAAGGCGGCCCTGCCTGGCCCGGCCACGCCCCGCCTCGCCCTCCCGTGCCCGCACACCCCAGGGCGCTTCCAAGGGGCACGCTCTCCACTCCCGGAACCCGGCCAAATCCCACTGCAGCCACTGGAAGCCACGGCCCAGCTTTGCACCTTTCCTGACACACCACCCAAACCCGCACCCGCACCCGCACCCGCTCCGAGGGGGGTGGGGGGGTGGGTAGGGGGTGTGGTGTGTGTGCGGAACCGGAGACTGGCGCCTGGGGGCTGGAGGGTGGGGGCTGGGTGGGCGGATACAAGGACCCAGTAGGGGGCCGGAGGGGCAGCGCGACCCCAGACTCCGCATCCGCCACAGGCCTGGGCTCCCTGGGTCGTGGACCTCTTCCCTCCCTCGAGCCCTCATCCCCAGGGCCCCTGGCATTTCAGGAGGCCCAGCTAGGGCAGCGGATTCGGGCTGCTGATGTTGTCTGGGGGCGGTGGGGACTCCGGGGTGGGTTTGCACCAGGTGGGGCAGACGGGAGGGAACGGCCCGGTGGCTGGCTGCGCTCGCCCTAGGGCTGCGGAAGAGGCGCTGAGAGCCCCGGGCGGCCGGGCGGGCCCGGAAGGCACGAGCGGCCTGATGCTCCAAGCTCGCTGCCCCCACTTCCCAGGGAGCAGCCCAGCGTGGTGTGGTGCGGGCCTGCCAGGTGCCTTGCGGCGCGGTTCAGGATGGAAGCGGAGGCGGGCGGGCGGCCCAGCCGGGAGCAGCCTGCAAGAGTCCCGGGATTGCAGAACGCCGGGGCTTGCGCCACAGCGCGTTGCCAGGGTCCGGTGGCGCGGCCTCTGCCACCCGCCCGGGGCCCGGGGCCTTGGCCCGCGGCGGAGGGCGGCGGCAGGCAAGCAGGCAAGCTGGCAGGCAGGCCGGCAAGCGGGCAGGCAAGCAGGCAGGCGCGTGCATGTGTGAAGCGCGGCACCCGCTTGGCTTGGGACGCGTGGAGCAGGCTCTTGAAGCGCCCAGCCGCAGCCACTGGCCTGTTCGGCCTTACCGGCCAGAACGCGCCCGACCCCGTCTTTTCTGGGAAGCGAAGCAGGGTCGGGGCTGGTTCCCACTTGCATGGGAGACGGCCTGGGAATACCGGGTGCTGTAGCCTTTTGCCTTTTAAGCCTGTGGCCTCCATCACCTCTCCTTTGGCGCCCGCCGCCCCTCCCCCCTCCCTGCCTGCGACCCTGTCTCCCAAGGGTGCTGCGCTGCTGGGGCTGGAAGCCACGGCCCAGCTTTGCACCTTTCCTGACACACCACCCAAACCCGCACCCGCGGGAGGGCGGCGGTAGGCAAGCCGGCAGGCTGGCAGTCAGGCAAGCAGGCAGGCGCGTGCATGTGTGAAGCGCTGCACCAGCCTGGCTTTGGACCCTTTGAGCAGGCTTTTGAGGCGCCCAGCGGCAGTTGTCTCCTCTTAGGCCATAGCAGCCTGAACGTGCCTGACCCCGTCTTCTCTGGGAAGCTAAGCAGGGTCGGGCCTGGTTAGCACCTGGGTGGGAGACAGCATGGGAATACTGGGTGATGTATGCTTTTGCCTTTTGCCTTTGGCCTCCTTTACCTCTCCTTTGGCACCCGCCTCCCCTCCCCCCTCCCTGCCTGTGTCCTTCTCTCCTCAAGGATCTTGGCTCCTGGGGAAACACACCCCAGCCACTGCTCCCTCAGCCCCTCCCGGGCCAGCAAGGTGGCCTGGCCTGGTCCGGCCCTTCAGGCGTGGCTGGCACACCCCACCGCTAGTCAGATGGGGCATGCTCCCTGGTACCCGCTCCCCTTATCAGGCCAAATCTTTCTGTTCTGGCTGGACGCCACTCCCCAGCTTTGCAATTTCCCTGACACACAACCCACAGGTGCAGGGAGGAGGAAGAGAGGGCGGGGCTGGGGTCTGGGTAGGGGTTCCGGATGTTGGAGGTTTGGGTTTGGGCGCGTTTATACAAGGACCCAGGAGGGGTGGGAGGCGCAGGGAGATCTCAGATATGGACTATGCCCCAGTCCTGGGCTCCCTGGGTCCTCTACCTCTGCCCTGCCTCTCAGCCCTCATCCCCAGAGCCCCTGGCAATTCACAAGGCCCATCTAAGGTATTAGGCTTGGGCTGGTGAGGTTCTCTGGGGACGCTCGGGGCTTCCGTTTGGCTTTGAGCCAGGTGGGGCAGACAGGAGAGAATGGCCAGTGTTTGGTTTGAGCTAGCCCTCTTGGTGGGGAGGAGGGGCTGAGAATCTGCTGGGCTGCAAGGCAAGGCTGGTCTTAGGCCCCTTCTTCAGCGCCCTGGTTCCAAATTAGCAGCCTTCTTTTTTTTTATGGGTTTGACAGAGGTGTGTTTCCTTCCTGGGGCAGCCAGTAAGATATGTACTTTTCAGCCCAGTGATAGAGTGTAAAGTTTCAACTTGTAATGGTTTGTTGAAACTATCGATTATTGGACTAAGTGAATTATGTCAGTCAGAAATATACAAGTACCATGTAACATTGTAATCATTCATGGGTTAGAAGTAAAGAATCACCGGAAATAAGAGAGCGAGGTCGTGAGGAAGAGACAAAGTGAGAGAGTGAGAGCGAGTAGAGTATCAAGTAACAGACCCTACTATGGTAATAGTTTGATAGTACTAGAGGGAAGGTGGTTGCTGGGGTAGTTTTCGCACCACGTGAAGGAGATTGAAATGTGTACCTGCAAAAATGCACACTGGGTAATATTTGGACCCTGAAACTACTTAACTCTTTGTATTAACCTTTTGAAATCAAAGAGACTACAAAACATGCAATTTGAAAAAGAAACAAAATGAAATGAGTACCTGTCCAATCGTTTAGTAGGTGAATTACATGAGATTGTAGTTATGACACCCTTGCCAGGACTGCTGTGGCTTCGGAACTACGTTAGTGGGGGGGGGGGGCACATGGGTGGCTCAGTGAGTTGAGTGTCCGACTTGGGCTCAGATCATGATCTCGCTTTCTGTGAGTTCGAGCCCTTTGTCAGGCCTTGTGCGGATAGCTCAGAGCCTGTGTCTCCCTCTCTCTCTGCCACTTCCCTACTCATGCTGTGTCTTTCTCTGTCTCTCAAAGATGAATGAACATGAAAAACAATTTTAAAAAAAGAACTACCTTAGAAGAAGTTACAATGTCCTCTAAGTCACATTGCGTAGAGACTCCTCTCTTTCCCGTGCAGAAATAGCAGTAGTTGTGCAGGTATTGAAGAAGAATGAGGATGACAATGTCTTACAGATAGACAAAGGCAGCTTACCAACGGAAGGTTAGTGGGAAATACTCCGTGCGTGCCATCCTGGGCCTGTAGTTTTGACGCTCATGACGCAAGTCAAAAACAGGTTCATTTTGTATGAATTCCTTTAAAGGCCACCCATCCTTCCTCTGTGTCCAGCACTATATCTTCATTAGTGACCGGGACAAAATGTGATCTGTGCCCATGTGGAGATCACTGCCAATGAGGAAGACAGAGGTGAAAAGGGGGCCCATGTGGTTAGTAGGGATGGGAGACAACAGCATGGGTCATTGAGAGCAGAGATCTGCACTTCAAAGGAAACTTCCTCCGAAAGGAAAACTTGGCAGGAAGGTCTTGGAAAGGAATGAATTAGAGCTTTTGGAAAAGTGTGTTTTTATATTGAATAAAAGATGTGTTATCATCTCACCTGTGTATTTATTCCTAGAACGTAGGTTTAAAGTGGAGGGGATCGGGTATCTATCTGGGAATTTGTCTCACCAAATTATAGCATTGTGGCAGAAATCTGCTAGGCCTCTTTAGTTTTTCCAAGGACTTCTCTATTCCTGTGACAATCAAGTCATTCTCTTTGGAAACCTCCATTGGGTCCTCTTCCTTATTGACTTTCCTTAGATTTTGAAGCAGCTTAACCAAACCAGGTTACATTTGCCGGTAGCTTTCTGTGTTCTTTGCATAGACAAAATAAGGCTGATGAAGGAAATAAGAATCCTGGCATTCAAGGGCAATCACAGCCTACACTGTTTTTCTACCTTAAGCATTATCTTCAGAGAGTGGAATCACAATGTGAGTTTGGCTTTGTTGTTGGGCAAACTGTTTTGTTTCTGTTTTTATTCTTATTTTCATTTCATCTGGGTAAACCCTACTTCGTATCTTTAAATATCCATTTACATTGGTTTTCAATTTTTTGTTACCCTACTCCTCATAGGGAAAAAGCTTCACCTGCTGCCAGTGCCCTTAACGGTACACATCAATGGGAACAACAAGTAGCCATAGAAGGGGGAGCGCTTGTTGACGTTGCTTCTTTAAAAAGTCATAACAGGGGCGCCTGGGTGGCGCGGTCGGTTAAGCGTCCGACTTCAGCCAGGTCACGATCTCGCGGTCCGTGAGTTCGAGCCCCGCGTCGGGCTCTGGGCTGACGGCTCAGAGCCTGGAGCCCGCTTCCGATTCTGTGTCTCCCTCTCTCTCTGCCCCTCCCCCGTTCATGCTCTGTCTCTCTCTGTCCCCAAAATAAATAAACGTTGAAAAAAAAATTTAAAAAGTCATAACAGGGCGGCTGCACCAGTTTGTATTGTGACCAGCAGTGCAAGAGTGTTCCCCTTTCTCCAAATCTCACCGACAACGGTTCTTTCTTGTGTGGTTCATTTTAGCCATTCTAGCAGGTGTGAGGTGGTCTCTCATCATGGTTTTGCTTTGCATTCCTTAATGCACAGTGATGTTGAGCATCTTTCCATATGTCTGTTAGCCATCTGGAAGTCTTCTTTGGGAAAGTGTCTATTCATGCCTTCTGCCCATTTCATAACTGGGCTGTTTGGTTTTGGGTGCTGAGTTTGATAAGTTGTTTCTAGATTTTGATCCTAACCCTTTATCAGATATGTGTCTTGCAAATATCTTCTCCCATGCTGTGGGCTGCTTTTAGTTTTGTTCATTGTTTCCTCCACTGTGCAGAAGGTTTTGTCTTGATGAGAATATTACTCAGCCATCAAAAAGCATGGAGTCTTGCCATCTGAAACTATGTGGATGGAACTAGAACGTATTGTGCTAAGCTAAATGAGTCCCTCTGAGAAAGACAAAGATACAATTTCACTAGTATGTGGAATTTAACATCTGAGAAGGTGAGGACGAGAAGAGAGGTAGACTTAAAAAAATTTTTTTTAATGTTTATTTATTTCTGAGACAGAGAGAGACAGAGCATGAGCGGGGGAGGGGCAGAGAGAGAGGGAGACACAGAATCCGAAGCAGGCTCCAGGCTCTGAGCTGTCAGCACAGAGCCTGACGCGGGGCTCAAACTCACAGATTGAGATCATGACCTGAGCCGAAGTCAGACACTCAACCGACTGAGCCACCCAGGTGGACCTAGAAAAGAGGTAGACTTTTAATGATAAAGAACAAACTGAGAGTTGATGGAGGGATGTGGGTGAGAGATGGGCTAGATGGGTGGTGGGTACTAAGGAGGGCACTTGTGATGAGCACTGGGTGTTGTACGTAACTGATGAATCACTGAATTCGACTTCTGAAACCTGTATGTTAACTAACTAAAATTTAAATTAAAATAAGAAGCAGAAATCTAAACAGCCCACTCCCTCGGTCATGGTCCACTAAATGGTCTTGACAACAGTGTGTGACATTCTCTCTGGCACCATCATTCTAGATGCTGTATCATGGTCCTGTAGCCAGAGGAATCGGATCCTCTCTGTCTGAGAAGGAGGTGTCCCATTCAGGGCTCTTAGAGAAAAAGCAGAGATGACACATGCCTACGTGAAAGTCTGTGCAAATCCCTAGTCACTGTCTTTGCTCTCCAGAATCAGACCCCTCCCCACCGGAATCAAAGGTGATGGCAACTGAAATCATGGCAACAATCACCCTCCAGTAAGAGAGTCGAGGCCCCTCTCGCTACTGACAAATGAGTGCCCTGATCTCTAATGCACAACAAGGGGTCTAGTTTCAGGAGTGTGATGAGTTATTTTTGCTCCTTTTGTGGATGAGAAATTACACCAAACTCCTCGTCCTATGTTCACTTTTCTAATGACGAGTGAGGCTGGATGTTTACCACTTCCTGCCATTTCCAAAATGTAGCCACTGTTCTCAGTTCTGGGTGAGCCTGCTGAACACACTCTCCTGGACATCCCCCGGGGACACAGAGAGTGATCTGTGTCCAGTCAGGAAACGTCACTCCTTGTGAAACCACTAAGCTGTTAGTGAGGGGAGGTCAGTTTCCAGATTTCAGGACAGAAATTCTGTCACTTCTTACTTGCTTTGTCCCGTGTTTGTTCCATCTCTCTCTGTCTGTCTACTCCTCTTTCTTTCTCTCTCTGTATCTCTCTCTCTCTCTCTCTCTCTCTCTCTCTCTCTCCTTCCCTTTTCCCTCTCTCTCTCTGCTCTCTGTCCTCATTTGCTCCCTCTGTCTCTCCGCTAACCCTGGAAATGGGGAATCAAACACTTCAGTTAGGGAATACCATACGAGAACATGATATAGGAGAGTAAGAAGCAAGTTTCCAAGTCAAAAGATTGAAATAGGCTCTCAGTTGCAACTGAGTTCTGACACTGTCTGTGTGAGTGAGCTTGGAAGGAAAGTATCACCCTTTTGAGTCTCCGTTGAGACCACAACCCTGGCTTCATAGAGACTTACTTTGAGGCAGGGTCACACAGCTCTGCTGTGACTGGATTCCTCTCCTACAAAAATTGTGAGCTATTCAATATTTGTAGTTTTAAGGTTCTAAATATCTAGACAATTCTGTCAGAGAGGAATGGAAAGCTAATAGTCTACCAGGTCCCAGCATCTGGTCTATGCTCTGGCTCCTCTCTGCCTCTCCCCTCCCAGGATCCCACAGCCACATTAGCCACCTTTCTGATGTGTCTGGACAAACTCGATTCTGTCTCCTATTCTTGGCCACAGCAATATCTTCTCCTGACACGTTGCAGACATGGGCAGGGTGGTTCCCTTTTGTCATTCTGGTCCCAGCAGATGTCACCTCCAGTGACTCCCCAGGCTGTCCTCACAGCACACTTGTTTTTTTCACTATTACAGTCCTTGAACCCCTTCCCTTTTGATTGGGACAAATCTTGTCTTTCATACCTTCGTTCATCTCCCCACCAGACTGTGGAGACCTGGCAGGCGGGGACCGCTTTGTCACTGCCAGCCTTTCAGTTAGGCCCACCAGATCCCCTAGCACAAAGTGCGTGCTTGGAGCAGTTACTGAATGAAGAAATTGAAGGACTGTGGAGCCCTCTGTCTAGATTTAATGGGCTTGCTCTGTGGAGATAACTGCTACTCATGGGAGATTCCTGTTGTATCTGAGGCAGGGGGATTCCAGAATGGCCTCTGCACGAACTTTCCCTTGTTCCGTTCCTCCAGCAAGTCTCAGTGTGCACCACGGACACAGGAGGCTGCCTGTTCCCTGGTGCCCGGCGCTAGCACTGCAGCCACAGGCATGAAGACCACCAAACAGAATCAGCACCCTGACCCCAGCTTAACCTAATCGGACCTAAACCTAAGCTAATGTGGCCCTCGAAGGTCCCTGAGTAAAGCTCATAAGCTACGCGCCCAAGAGCTGTGCTATGGATCTCAGGTTTCTGTCGTTCCCCTTTGTCCATCCCCAGTGTATACTCGTGACTCGTGAGGCATCCTTCCGTCGGCCAGCAAAATGAACCCCCTGTTTCCCAATGAAGAGCCTGGGGACCCCGGACTGTTACTGGACTTGGGCTCTGGAGTCAGTGTACAGGGCTCTGACACGTCCTTCCCTATCCCCACCCCTTACCGCCCCAAGTCCCCAAACCTCTCTAGGCTCTAAAGGCTTCAGCAAGTATCAAGTCCTTCTCTAGTCTCTCCGAACACAGTGAGGCATTGATCGAGAACCAAGGCCAGTTGACACTTTATGATTTTACGGAACTCAGGAGAAACCCACTGGCAACACAACTGATTATGGGAGAACACCGAGGCCTTTTCTTCTTTAGCTGTTGTGAAAATACTGGGAGTTAGTTCATCATAATTCCAGGTGCCCAGAGAGGCAGACTGTAGGACCCTAGTCCTTTCCTCTGGAGGCTGGGTCAAGGATGGTCCTGGGTGCAGCAGAAACCTACAAACATGAAGAATCTCTTGCCCATTTGGGGCGCCTGGGTGGCGCAGTCGGTTAAGCGTCCGACTTCAGCCAGGTCATGATCTCGCGGTCCGTGAGTTCGAGCCCCGTGTCAGGCTCTGGGCTGATGGCTCGGAGCCTGGAGCCTGTTTCCGATTCTGTGTCTCCCTCTCTCTCTGCCCCTCCCCCGTTCATGCTCTGTCTCTCTCTGTCTCAAAAATAAATAAAAACGTTGAAAAAAAATTTTGAAAAAAGAATCTCTTGCCCATCTTTGGGCCTTTGTGCATGCAGCTGTGACAATGGATGCTGCTGCCCCATGGCAGAGCTCTCTCTCACCTGTTTCTTCCTTCTGTCTTGTTACTGCCCAGTGTCCAGTCTCTCTTGGACACACCGTTCAGTGTGTGTGTGTGTGTGTGTGTGTGTGCCAGTGCATATGTGGGAATTAGGATAGCAAGGTGAACTCAAATGGACAGGAAATGCTGACATGATTTCTCCTAGAATATTTGTCTCTCATTTTTAGAGCAAACGTGATGGGAGAGCTTTAAGCTATTGCCAGTTGCACCAAAGATACTTTGTCAGTTACATAGAAATTACCCTAACGGAGAGGTATAAAATCTGTACTCTGAAATCTCATGAACGAAATGCAAGAGGACACAAAGAAATGGGAAACCTCTCCATGCCCATGGTTTGGAGTACAAAATGGTTAAAAGGTCTATACTACCCCAAGCAATCGACACGTTAGCGCAATCCGTATCAAAATACCACCACCATCTTTCACAGAACAAAAGATCCTGAAATTTGTATGGAATGATAAAAGTCCCCCAATAAGCAAAGCGATGCTAAAAACCAAAGCAAAACTGGAGGCATCATTGTGGACATATTACAAAGAGGGCTGAAAACAAACAAAAGAAATAAAAACAAAACAAACAAAAAGCCTAATGATTTATTGTGACTGACTCACTTATTCCAAGAATATTTCTATTTAGGTTCTCCTTATGCTTCTACCTCAGCAGTAGTCGAATAAAATCTAATGTTTGCCACTCAGATATTTAGAATAAATGAAGGAAAATAGGACAGAAGAATGTGCTGTCCTGAAGATTCAACGTTTCTTTATGTCATTTTCTACTCACGGGTGTTTCTAAATATGCGACCTCCTCATTTCTAGGTGATAGGAGAACGTGACCACATGCAGGAACCACAACTGACAGACTGTCTTTCAAGTGAATTGAGATATTTCTATATTTCTGTCAGCTATCACTTTCCTGTTTGGCAATCCCACAGACGTACTCACAGCTCAACCATTGGGAGACTTTGCACTTTAGCAACATAGGTTATTGTAAAGTCTATGTGGCCGGAGACATAAAAACACACAGTGATGTGTCCCTGTGTGATGAATGCAGTCCAGAAACAGGTGTCATGCTGCAAAGCAATCAGGTTAGATGTTAAATAGAATAGAGAATATAAGACGCTAATGCAATTCAAAGCAGGTGGTGCTGGAAAGAGCCCACCTCACGTCAGGGTCAAGAAGAGACTGGGATCAGGGGCCAGATTCAGGAGCAACTGGTCTGTCCTCAGACAGTGACAAGAAGCTCTAGGCGAGCTCCCACTCGGTGGTGTGCTACCCCACAGCAATTCGTTTGCCATGTTGGGGAAGAAAGAAAGGTTGTCCTTGCATTCCTAAGAAGTCAGGGCCAGGCGGGATTGTGTTGGCTCAGATGGTTACTTCCTGCTCTCTCCCAACCTCCTGGAATGCCTGTGCTTCCTAAGTTCTGAGATGCTAATGGTTTGTCCAAGCAAAGTGCATACCTTGCCTAAGGAGGTAGAAACAAGAATCTCCATAAGTAAAGATCAGAGACCATCTCCAGGGACTTGGGGGTCAGCCAGGAGCCAGATAAGATCCTTCAAATCACCACTGCTCTATCGCTGAAGGAAAGGAATGGAAGAAAGTGATAGCCCTTTTACATACAGGGCTCCTAAGTGTAGCTACCGGAGGTTCCCCTGAGGCCTGGCCCACTGAGGTTAGTGCTGACACCAACCTGGCCCAGGAAAAAGTGCTAGTGACTTCATTGGAAGCTTTATACCATTTTCTTCAGTGAGGAAAACATCTGGCCTTCAGTGCATCCCTTCAGATTCCCTTGCTCTTTCATTAATGAGGATATCCTTATGGGACATTCACAGACATCATCTAGGAGCATTTTCTGACGGTAATCATGGAGTTGTGACCAGTTGCCAGGAATCTAGGACGGCCTGGGCAATAGGAATCCATGGGCCTCCTCTGCAAGACCTCCCTTGGCCAAAGATGTCATCGGGGATCAGAACTGTTCAGCCCAAGAGGCTTGCTTTGTGCACAGGGGCCGAGGAGGTTCGGAAGGATCTGATCTCCTTTCTGGATCAAGGGCCTAGGGCCATGTTGAGGAGCTACAGGGCTGTCAGTCAGACAGTGCCCAGTCCTTCCCGGGGAGCCTGCACTCACACCGTGTGTCATCACATAGCACTTAATTTCTGATATCGAAAAGGAAAGGTTGACCTCCTGCCAGTAAGAACTCTGTGTCTGGCTGGTTTCTGTTGCCATGGGACCATTGCCCTGCTCTCTACCCACCCCTTTCAGGAAAGCCTGAGCTACCTACCCCCTGAGACACTCAGGGACCGTGCGTGTAAAGTTCATTCACCGAGCAGGTTGGGGCACAACAATACTCCAAGACTAAAATACCAGAGCCTGAATCTGAAGACTTGCCAGGAGCAAGAGCCTACCTTGTGAGGCACAAGGGCCTCTCTATCCACAGATGGGAATGGCTTGAAACCTGGCCAGAGCTTGACACTTTGCTGACCATATTGCCGTTGGGGTGCATGACGCTGCTCACGGGACTCCCTGGTACAGCTAGTGGGTGTTCCATTTCTCTTCAGGCCACAGGTCTTTTTCACTCCTTGGAACCCACACTTGCCCAGGGAGTTGTGCTAGTAACATCAGCTCCAGCTTCTTTCTGTTTTCACCTGAGATGAAGAACCTTAGCCCTCAGTGTATCTTTTCAATTTTCTTACACTTATCCTCACTGTGTGTTCATTGGGAGACATTCCGTGCTGGAGTCGGGCAGCCTTTGTCTCCAATTTTATTGGTGGAGTCTTGCCAAGTTCCCATCAGTTTGGAATTGCTTGAGGCACTGATGCTCTTCTGGTGTCTTCCAGATGTATCTTGGGAACAGGAGGTACTGGGGACATGAATGTGTGAAGCACAAGAGGCTTGCTTGTGGGTAGTGGCAGGTGATATTGGGAGACAGTTGGCCTCACTGCTGTGGCAAAATTTGATACAGATGTGGCCTTTAGGGCCACAGTCAGAAGGAAAAAAAACAATCACAGAGATAGGGCTAGCTAGTCTTCTTTTTTTTCATACTTTACTGATAAATTAGCTTCCATACAACACCCAGTGCTTATCCCAACAAGTGCCCTCCTCAATGCCCATCACCCATTTTCCCTCTCCCCCACCACCCATCCACCTTCCATTTGTTCTCTGTATTTAAGGGTATCTTATGGTTTGCCTCCAACCCTCTCTGTTTGTAACTATTTTTTCCCCTTCCCTTCCCCTCGGTCTTCTCTTAAGCTTCTCAAGAAGCACATGTGAGTGAAAACATATGATATGTATCCTTCTCTGACTGACTTATGTCGCTCAGCATACAACCTTCCCGTTGCATCCACGTTGCTGCCAATGACATGCTTTCACTCTTTCTCATTGCAGATAGGGCCGATTAACTCCCAGTGAGCACACATGAAGGTTGTTTTCAACCCCCCGAACAACTAATTTCTGATATCAACGAAAACATGTTGTCCTCCTCAAACCGTTGGGCGTTGAAGTCTCTTGTTTGTGCAGTGACTATTACTGTGCTCTTTGCCCCCGCCATAGACTGCCTCAACATCCTGCTTTTGGAGACTTTCAGGGATCCTGCATGCCCAGTCGTTGCGCCAGCAGGTGATCGTCAAAGAAACGACTCAGAAAGAACTAAACAGAATCAGAACCCAGTCCTACACACTTGGGCATCAGCTCGTATGGAGACTCTGCCCTCCAGATCACCACTGCTTTTACCCACGGACAGGAAAAGCTGCAAAGCTGGCAAGTGCCCCAACCCCCCTACACTGTTTGATGTCAGATGTTGGGTTTCTTTTGCTACATTCAAGCTCCCAGGTGTAACTAAAATAGGTTCTATTTCTCTATAACCCACAGGTTTTCCATAGTCATAGGACACGAAGCTTCCCTGGGGAATTGTGCCGGTCACTTCCTTCACAGATTTATTTTATTATCATCTGGGACAGAGAGTCGGGACCCAACTGTATCCCTTCTGATTCCCTTGATCTCTTCCTAATCCGGTTTTCCAGTGAGGGACTTTGTTTCCTAGCCTGGAACTATGTCTCTCTGATTTTAATTGTGGAGTCCTGCTACGTTGCCCTAGATCCAGGGGAACATGGACAGTGGGTTCTCCATGGGCTCACCTGTGACACCTCTCTTGGCAAGAGAAGGCAAAAAGTCTTCTGGATTGGGGCAAGTGTTATTGGGAGGGAGCCATCTTCCCTTGTGTGCAAGGGGAGTTGGAGATCAGAGGTCGAGTCAGGAACCACGTAACTGTTACTCAGAGAGTGCCCAGCATTCACAAGCAGCTAACACATGGCGATTCCCAAGGACACATTGCCCTCCCTTACTGAGACCTGTGTGCTTGTTAGCCTGAGGGCTGTTGGTGACCCTGTTCCACGGGTCGCTGTGAGGTAACCACATGGTGAGAAGTCCAGTGTTGGAGCATGAGCATTGTTCTTCCCCAGGTGGTCAGGGCAGACAGTCCATGCAAAGACTCGGGGACCAGAGCCCAATTCCACAGACATGGCTGCCAGCCAGCACAGAGAAGCCAACACTGAGATAGATCACGAGGGCCTCTGCCCACTGGTTGTAAGTGGAAGGCAAGAGCCAGAAGCCTTCCTGCCCTACGTAGCTCAGGATGCAGTGTGCTTGTGATCGGTGCTTCCTTTCATGCCAACCCCACAGACGTTTCCTTCTTACTCTCAGGACACCTAGCTTGCCTGGAAAATAGTGCTCATGTCCGCAGTCCCATTTTAATTCCATTTCATCTGAGCTGAACAACTTATGTCCCCAGTGTGTTTCTTCTCACTTGTTATTCTTATTTTGATTATGATTATCATCATACTCATCATTGTTATTTATTGACCAGTTCCTCCCTGTGGGGCTTTGGTGGAAGCAGTCTGGAAGCCTCCCTTCTGATTTTTCATTGTCAACTCCTTTAAAGCAGGCTCCCTGGATGTGGGACAGCTTGGAAAATTAGTGCCTCATGGGCTTCCCTGGCAAACAAACACTGGCAACAGGAAGCAGGTACCCCAGTGCGTTGGAAAGCATTGAGCACAAGAGGTTTGCCTGTGGACAAAAGGCCGGGTGGAAAGCAGGCTGCCTTCCTTCTAGGGCAAAGGAAATACATCAGCAGGAAGGAGTCAGGAGCCACGCAGCTGCCACCCAGACAGCAATCTCTGGCAGCTTCTCTGACTAATTTCACTTAGCATAATATCCTCCAGTTCCATCCACCTAGTCGCAAATGGCAAGATGTCATTCATTTTGATAAGGCACAGACCTTTCTTCTGGCGGAAGGTGAGAGGCTGCTCACAGGTCTCTCTCTGAAACCCAGCGATCCACTGAGGAAATCCCAGGCATCTGGAGGGATCCGTGTGTAACACGATGAAGAGTAAAAACGTCAGGAGGACGTCTGCCGCCAGGGCAAGTCATCAGGCGTGCAGACCTTTTCAGGACTCCAGGACATCCTCCCACACTTCACACGGCTTTGTGAAGAAATCCGAAGGAGGGAAGGAGGAAGTGCATTTGACTAACCAAATAGCTCAACCGGTTTTCAGACACATTGAGAAAAAACAGAAAATGACACGTTTCCAAAGATTTGAGGCTGCATAAAATCTGCTCTTCGTGCCAACAGAAATCACTGCTGCAACCTGCCAGCATACATCTCCTCATGGCCTCCAGTGTTTGTTCCTTGTAAATGATGACTTTGCTACAAGTAATAAATTCTATTACTGTGAGTTAAACACGTACTCACACATGCAAACACAACACACAAAAGAGCCACCAGGGTGGCCCACTAGGTCAAGCGTCCAACTTTCAACTCAGGTCATGATCTCGAGGTTTGTGGATTCGAGCCCTTCGTCCAGCTCTGTGCTGTAAACTGGGAGCCTGGAGCCTGCTTCTGATTCTGTCTCCCTGTCTCTCTGCTCCTCCCCTGCTCACCCTGTCTTCCTCTCTCAAAAAGGAACAAACATTAATCAATCAATCAATCAATCAATCAATAATTACATAACCCAAGGAAAGCTCTCTGAAGGGACCGTGTTGCAGCTGGGAGACAAACACAGCACAGGGAATGCTGTCTGCATGAGAAGCAGGGAGATTCGGGAGCAAAGGGAGAAGCCGGCTGCAATTCTAATGAACAGTAATGGTTACTGCCCAGAGATCAAGACACCAATCCGTCAAGCCACCGACTCCCCACCAACTCCCAGAAATGATACAGCAGCCTCGACAGGCACCCCACGGTGAGACATTACAGAGCAGAGAAATAAAGTGCCCTCTTTCCCTAGAAACAAGCCAGTCTCAAGCATATGCCACTTATATCCACGAGCCACTCTGTCACACACAAGAACCACAGGGTCCCCGGCATCCCATCCACACATCCATTTCGACAAGCACGTCACTGAGCCCAGCCCAGGCTCAAAGGGAGGCCTTAGACTCCACCTCTCAAAGGGAGTTGTAGTGAAGCACCTACCTCCCATCGCGACTTTGATGTCATCATAGGCCACCTCTCAGCAAGTCTACGATGTCACTGCTTGTAGGACACATCGTGATGTCACACGAATCAAAATGTGAAAGCAGGGTCAAGATGGAATCGTGACATGTAGCACTTGCATGCTGATTTGTGAGAGGAGACATGTCTCCACTGCCAGTGCAGCTCAAAGTTCGAACCCGGGCTACTTTACGTTCCAAAGTGAGGGCCAGGGAGCAGTCATTCCAGGCTGAGACCATCTATCGCACGGAGGGGATCCCTAAACAACCACTAACGTTTTCTATTCTAGAAACTTCTGCACAAATGCCAAAGGAAGGTGTACAGTAAACCCTCACGAATGCATCACCCATCTTCCACCAGTATCAAACCACATGGTCACTTAATCATTGATGCATACCCTGACCTAACCCAGGGCGTCGAGTTCCCAGACGGTGGGTGAGTGCACGTGTAAATACTGGGACATACGGTGGCACCGTGAGCCCTTTGTGTTGTCCTCCTTGCAATCCACGTGGCTGAGCGATACATATCGCTTTATTACCTAGATGCCACCGGGTAAATCTGAAATGGATTTGCCAGGGCTCACACTGGCCACAAATGAGTTTGTAGGGAAGCAAGGGGAGGAACGGTTAGAATAGTATCACATGGGGTAGGGAGGGGAGTAAAAACCAAGGTGGGGGCAGCCACAGTTTCTCTTGAAATAATGAGTGTGGTGGCACTTTGGGCAAAATGTTAAAAACGGGGGCCCCTGGGTGGCTCAGCTAGTTGAGTGTCCAACTTCCGTTCAGGTCATGATATTATCATTGATGAGTTCAAGCCCTGCGTCAGGCTCTATACTGACAGCCCAGAGCATGGAGCCTGTTTTGGATTCTATGTCTCCCTGTATCTCTGCCCCTCCCCCAGTAGCATTCTGTGTGTGTGTCTCTCTCTCCCTCTCAAAACTAAACAAACATTAAAACATTTGAAAATACCAGGGTCACTCAGCTGCCACTCAGGGGAGTATACAACTCTTGTAGGAGGGTCATGGGTCTGTGCAGACGTTATTTAAAATCTTTAAAAAATAAATCGAAATTAGGCGCACTTGCGTGGCTCAGTCTGTTTAGCATGCGACTCTGATTTCAGCTCACATCATGATCTTTTTGTTGGTGAGAATTGTGTCCCATGTCGGGTTTGTGCTGACAGTGAGGAACCTGCTTGGGATTCTCTCTCCCTCTCCTCTGCCCCTCCTCCTCTCTCTCTCTGTCCCTCTCAAAATGAATACAATTTTTACAAAATTTAAAAGGTAACATAAATGGAAAAGAAAATAAGGTGTTGGAGACTAAGACACCCTCAACCCTCTATTTGTGCAATGTGACAATCCCTCAGTCCGTGCTTTAATTACAAGTTAAATATTTTGTTAATTTTCTATTTTTTACGTTCATTTTGAGAGCAAGCACTTGTGTGAGCGGGGGAGGGGAGAGAGAGAATGCCAAGCAGGGTCCGTGCTGTCAGCGTAGAGGCCGATGGCATGCTCAAACCCCACAAACCGTGAGACTATGACCTGAGAAGAGATCAAGAGGCAGACGCTCAACCAACTGAGCCACACCGGCACCCCTAGTTAAGAATTTTTAAAGCAATTTCCATTATTTTATTCTCATTATAAGTTTAAAAATAGCTTTTACTTAATTTTCTTAGAGCATCGTGGCCTGAAAACCAGAGCCATGGCACTGAGGCCTGGAGTGTAAGCTGTGGGCCGCCCCCCAGCGCCAGGGGAGAAAGGTTCTGTTGGCCTCCTCTGAGGATGGCTGGCCGGATGCACCGAAGACACTCCAAGCCAGTGGGACGGTGGCCGCCGGTTGCGCAGGAGAGGCCGACGTACCCTCTAACTGCTGGATGTGTCCCGGTACGTGTCCCCGAAACCCTGTGGGCGGCCACCATGCCCATGGCTCACAGCGGACGGAGGCCTTGGAGGCGGCACAGTGGGACACAGGCCTCCCTGCACCTGGCCCTCACCACAGCCCAGCCTGGCTGGCATCCTGGCATCCAGGCCTGATGCTGCTTCCTCTCACGTGTGGGCAGGATGGTTTTCTCTTGCATCACTGTCTCCCCCGCACATCCTAGTACCTGTCCAGAGTGCTTTCTGTCTCAGTAGTCCCTGAAAGTGTCTTCTACCAACGCAGAGCCCCCCCCCCCCACACACACACACATTCGTGGCCAGGAGAGGCTCGGCACACTCGAGTGAGAAGATCAACTGGAAGTAATCCCGATGCATGCCAGAGGTCCTCTTGACCATTGTCCACTGTCTTCTGCTGTCTTCCTGGACAGTCCAGGGCCCTTCCTGTGACCCGAGAGTCCTCTTCCCTTGGGAGGGTGGGGCTCGCCCTCCCCACCCTGATGGCTCTGGGACAGGACCAGGCAAGGCAGGCCTTCTCCAGAAACAGGTGGACTGAGGAGGTGGGGTGAGCAGTGGGCCCCCTGCAGGCACATCTATGTCCAAATCTCTGGAACCTGTGCATGTGACTTTATTTGGGAAAGGGATCTTTGTAGGTGCAGCTAAGCGGAGGACCTTGACACCACCCTGCGGTCCTCGGGAGGGGAGGTGCAAGGACGGATGTTCTTACGAGAGGCGGCAGGTAAGATACACTGAGGGAGGACAGGACAGTGGGCAGCAAGCAGCGAGGCTGGCAGGCCGCAGCCTCCCCGCCCCCCACCAGTTTCTGCCCAAGCAACGGTGGCTGAAGACACAGCGCTGGCCTCGAGGCAGGACTGCAAAAGGTGCAACAGGAAGACAAGGACAAGAAACAGCAGAATCCGGGCCACTTGTTCCCACTGAGGAGTCAAGCGACAGGAAGGTAAGAGAGAGCAGAGTTCGGAGATCTTGAGAAACACCATCAAGTGAAGCCATATCGGCAAGAAGGAGGAAACAACCCCACTTGCGCATGTGCCTGCTGCCCCTCTGCAGAGGACATGGGGACAGATCACTCCCCGGACCACGGAGCACCCTTCTGGGGGGGGCTGAGCGCTCAGCTAGCAATAGGCGAGGAAGAACACGTGAAGCCACGATTACCTTCAGATCACACGATGGGACACTGGAGACAGGACCTGAAGGGCAGCAGTGATGAGGGTTTAGTGACCTCCGGTAGGAGTCTCTAGCAACGGGGGAGTCAAGGGTCTTCGGTGGGACCTGGTGGGACTGTGGAAAGGCCTGCAAGCCTCGGACGTTCAGTGTGGAGTGAGCACAACCAAGTATGGCTAAGGAGTGTTCTCAGAGAGGCGAAAGCTCTCGACATCTGCTCGGCGCTGGGTCTGTTTCTCAACTGACATTTGTTTTTTAGGCACAAGTGGAACCACCAAATCAAGTTTTAATAAAACATCTGCAACTTAATGTACCTGTGGTGAATTGATCTGTTTCCAGAGACTTTCAGATGCCTAAGGCTTGCCCAGCTTTGGTGGGGAAGAGCAGATTGTTACATGTAAAAAGCAAGGAAGCACTCTGTTGTTCCAAATCTCACATTTAACACTAAGGACTAGGAAGTGCAGAAAAAAAAAAAAAATAAGAAATCAGCCAGCACAGATTCTGAACAGGAAGACAACAAGCTAACTACGCCCTAACGGAAGAAAGATGGGAAGGATTACTCCACAAAAAGGGAACGCAGCATTCAGAGGAGTAGCCGATCAGTCCTGGCAGGAGAGACAGTCCAGGAAGATGAAACCCAGTGATCGTCAGCTGTGCCCACCACACACGGACCACGGGTCACGGTGTCCATCCGCCAACCCGATGGCCATGTGCTCACCGTGGCGGGGAGGGAAGGAACCGTCCCAGAGTCGCCTGAGTGACAGGGATCTTGTGCCAGAGCCTCATGAGTTGGCCTGGTGGTGGCTGCCAGCCCCCGGTGCGGGCAGACCCTCCCGCCTGCCACACCGGCTGGTGTAAGACTCAGCACTGGGTCTGAGCTTCGGGAGAAGCAGCCTAGTGGGTGCCAGGGGCTGAGACGATGGGGAAGGATGCAGCCCTGGGCACTTCTTGGGACCTTGAGAGGACAGCAGCAGGACAGGAAAGCCCACACACAGGATGGAAGAGGAGTGGAGACTGGGTGGAAAGCACGCGCCTGTACACACATGCGCACACGCACACACTCCAGTCTCCTGGGGTCCTGGAGGAAGAGCAGCCTCAGCTGGCCCTGACCGTGGAAGAGTCGCCCTGCCCTGTTGGCCTATTGCCTGGGCCCCCGGCTGCACTGATTCCGGGGCCGCCACCCTAGGGTCTGGGCACTTGGCCCTCCTGTGGAGGACACCCCTGTCCTGAACTTCCACTTCCAGCTGTGGTATTCTATCAGCTGGTTTCCACACTACTACTTCCACGTGGCACAAGTGCCTTCATGGCCCCGTGCACCAGAGAAATCCACGGCAGCCACTTCTCAAGTCAATGGCAGCTTATTCTCACTAGTCTTTATTGGCAGTGGGAAACGCTCCACTACTGCCTTGAAAGCCAGCAAATAATTCCGTGATAAAAATAGTTCAAAGTAGACGGTACCTACTCTGTCATACAATCAGGAAGTTCACAAAAGATTAATAGAAAGACACAGGGAAACTGTCAAACGTCCAATGTAAAGAGACATGTCGTTTCTATCTCTGTACCAGCTGCATAAGAAATAAGGCACCATGATCTGAGCACATTCCTGGGTGGCTTTTTTATATGCCACCTCAAAATTATAAGTTACGTTGGCTACTTGGATAACCTGAAATGGCTGTCTCCTCAAAATCTACACATGGAGATGGGGCGCCTGGGTGGCTCAGTCACTTAAGCGTCCGACTTCAGCTCAGGTCATGATCTCACAGTTTGTGAGTTCGAGCCCCACGTCGGGCCCCGTGCTGACAGACAGCTCGGAGCCTGGAGCCTGCTTCGGATTCTCTGTCTTCTCCTGTCTCTGCAGCATCCATGCTCATGCTCTGTCTCTCTCTCTGTCTTTCAATAATAAAGCAACATAAAAAAATTAAATAAAATCTACAAATGGAGAATGAGGTCCATTCCTTAAACTTGTTAACAAACAAATCTAAACAGCTGATTTCCGAAAGAACAATAAGGCCTTTATTAGAGTTGCTCTACATTGTTTCCAGGATCTTGCATCTTGCTCTGTGCTGAGCACCCAGCACCCTGGCCCGAGGTGGGAGACCAGTGCACCCTGATTGGTCCTCTGAGAGTTCTGCTGCCAGGGGTCTAAGGTTCGGGTTGGGGGGGAGAAGGGGGCGGGCAGGGTTTCGGGGAAGAGGTGGCCAGGTTGCCCCACCCAGGCTTTCTGGGGCCTCAGCTCCCAGGTTGTGCGGGTCACTCCAGGCAAACTGCCCAGGCCCCCAGGGACCAGGCTCAGAAACAGCATACCGGCCTGGGAGATTTTCACAGTGTTTCCATCAGCTTTCCACTCCAAGTTTCTTTAGCTGATAGTTAACACCAGATATTTTTACTCTGTTCACACTGCAGAAGAAAGCATTTCTTGCTAGAAAAAGTGTAGTTAAGGTGAGTCATTAAAATACAATGACAATTGCTGCAAATTAAGTCTGATTATATCAAAACCATGGGTGTAGAGCTAAGGGACATTCGTAAAGGATAATGCAGGCTGTGTCACGGTGATTTTGCAAACGTGGTAAAATCCTTTTCTCTGTCAGGGTTTCTTAACAAACAATTAAACAATGATGATTACAACACGTGCACAGGTTATAAAAGCCCTGTATTTGTCGTAGGATTTATACATACAACCATGAGAGTACATACACTTGAAAGACTAAACTGAGATATAACAACATCAATTGATTCCAAAGGATATTTATAGCCCGGATATACATGAAAGTAACGAACTGTCTATAGGGAGTGACAAAGTTACAGAAATGTACGAAACATTAAATGCTAAATGAGTTTCTCGATGCTATTCACGAATTTTTCAGTAATTAAATACTGTAATAAAATATCTCAGCGTCCATATAACAAGGATTAACAGATGAAAGATCTGGTTGAAGTTTCAAATGTAGTCGCTGCTGGGCTCTGCGTGCTGCAAGACCATCGGTAGAAGCAGTGTGGGTAAACTGCAAGATAAAGGAAAGAATCAGTCTTAAGACATCAGCCCGAAAAGCACCTTCCAGGGCCCCAGGTGGGGCCTAGCACGTGCCCCCCCTCCCCAAAGACCTTCCTGGCTGAAGAGATTTGAGAATCTAGAGAACATATGAAGCATTTTGCATTACCAATGAGAATTATTCGATTGAGTTCATACTGGCTTAAGACTGAAAGTTACCAAATTAAAAAAAAAAAAACAAGATGAAGGAATCAATCAACTATTCTTTTTTTTTTCAGGATTTTAAGTAATCTCCACTCCAAAATGGGGCTCAAACTCACTACCCTAAGTTCAAGTGTCATAGGCTCCACCTGGCCTCCAGCCAGGAGCTCCCAACAATCAAACACTGTGGCTGAGACAGGAAAACAGAATGAGAGGAGAACAAAGCCCACCCCCCGAGGCCCTCAGATCAGGGAGAAGAGGGCTGGGCTCCGGGGCCCACACCCGAAATCTCCAAGTTCAAACTCAGCCCCTCAGACGGCAATGTGCTTCCACTTTTAAAAGCTAATCTCTCAACTGAGAGGCCACCAGCGTCACTCACGTGAGGACTAGAATCCTCTTGGGCCTGGTTCATTCAAGAAGGTGTGCGTAAAACAAGCCAGCCAGGGCCTGCTGACCTAGGAGCTCCACCAGACCAGGCAAAGGCCAGTGCCACTTGCTCCCGAACGACCGGGAAGGTCAGCTCAGACCTGGAAAATCTCCTACTGCTTCGACAGCAATCCTGCCTCCCTACCACAAAAGACATTAGCAGACACTGAAGCCAAACTTCTTTTTTTACGAAAAGAGTGGAAATACAGTTTTCTCCGGAAAAACTGAGAACACACCAACCTCTTAAGTGTAAGCACACAAACACCAGAATCCTCTTAGCAGGTGTAGAGAAGCTCATGTGTCTGTGTGTGTGTGTGTGTGTGTGTGCATGTGTGTGTGTGTGTGTGCACGTGTATGTGTATGTGTGTGTGAGTCTGTCTATGTGCATCTGCGTGTCTGTGTATTTCTGAAGTCCCTAAGTGAGCCTGCTGCGGCTGTCCTGGCTCACATGGACATTGCGCAGACAGGACACGGGGTGTCCGACTGTGGCCTGCATGGACGGTGCCCTCTACTCACCAACAGGAGGTGTCGGCAGGATTAAGACATGACTGCCTGAATCTAGCCTCTGTGGTGCAGATACTATGCCTGCTCCAAGCAACACAAGGGGCAGCGTGCAAATGCAGCATGCGGTTAGTCTTGAAATAGCACATGAGGGCACAAATACAGCCACACACATTCCAAACCACAGCAGCAACCACTGAGGGCTCCCGGGGCACTTCTGAGTGGGGTTCTCTCCACCCGCAAGCAGCCGGGGGAGTCCCCGGGAGTTCACTCTCAAATAGCAATGGGGCAGTAGAGGCCATGAAAACACTTTCGCCGTGTCCATCTGCCATCTTGTGAAAGAGGGGCCAGGGCTGCCCATCACATACGTAGCTCTGCAAGTGTCGCTCTGAGGCTGGTCCAACGCTCTGAGGACACCCACGATGCCTAGTTGTAGTAGTTGAGAGAATACGCTAATATTCCATCAGATAGAAAAGTTAAAAAAATCTCTTTCACTGTGAACCTTTGATAAGCAGAAGTGAGGAGTAACCTTAGATCATTTGAGCCTGAGCATGCCATAGCATCTGAACGCCTTGTTACATATTAAGTCGGCCATTCTCCATCAGTGTTCACATTCCAACCCAAGAGCCTCCCATACCTCCGCCAAGAGGCTGGGGCAGAGCAGCACGTCACATACAGACCAGCAGCATCTTCTCTGGCTGCATAGAGGACAGAGAGGAAGTGACCCAGAAGCCTGCAGGGAGAGTCTCTGCTGACCCAGCAGGTAAGTCAACAGTGTCTTGATCTACATTGCTATCTCTAAGAAGGTGCCCTCCTGAAGCTTCTATCATCATCCTGGGAAATTACAGGACACATTGTGAAATGAAAACCAAAAATATATAGTAAGGTTACCAGCCCTTTAAAATGACCTCACTCTGCAAGTTTGTTTACAGCTGTTTACCCCCATTCCTGACAGCCATTGGGGGCCCCCTGCCCAGACGGCTGCCCCAGGCGGTAAAGGAGGCAGGGCCATATTTGTGCCAGGACCCTGACCGGGCACAAGTCAGGACAGTCCTGGGCTGACTGGACCTGCCGCACTGTCTTTGTGAAATCACCTTCCTGCTATAGAAGATACTACCTTTTTGTTTTCAAAACAGTCTTTAAGCTGCGGACAGTGCTACACGCTAGGACAGTCCCACCGCACCCTTTCACGTGTCCTATTCTCGTCACACTCGAGTGTTCTTATGGCAACGAAGACAGTCTTAAGTAGTGGTGTGGGAGTAAATCAGTCCTGGTGTTGTATAAGGAGAAATCAACACTTCGTGTCTTTTTAAATAAACGACTGTAACCTTCCCCCAGAGCACAGGGCCCTGGACTGCAGAGAGACCTCCAGCCGCCCCCAAAGGCAACTTACAGGCTCTATCGCCAGGCTGCCGTCAATGTGTTATGATGTGAAAAATATTTCTCAAGACTATCAAAAGTCAAATACCAAAAGGAAAGAAACCAAACTCCTCACCTCTGGTAAAATATTGGTTTCTCAATAGCTCGTTGGTTTGGGTGTTTTTTACGTTTTTGCAGGTACATTTATTTATTTTTGAAAGAGACACAAACAGTATGAGTTGTGGAAGGGCAGAGGGCTAGGGAGAGAGAGAATCCCAAGCAGAATCCCCATTGTCACCGCTGAGCCCAACGGGAGGCCCAAACTCACGAAGTGTGAGATCATGACCTGCGCTGAAAGCAAGACTCAGATGCTTAAATGATTGAGCTACCAGGCACCCCTGTTTGTTAGATTTTCAGAGAGAGAGGGAGAGAGAGAGAGAGAGAGAGAACGATTGTGTGTGAGTGAGATAGGGGCAGATAGAAAGGGTGACAGGGGACCCAAAGCAGGCTCCACGCAGACAGCAGCCAGCCCAATGCTGGCCTCAGACTCACAAGCAGTGTGATCATGACCTGAGCCAAAGTCAGACACTTAACCAACTGAGCCACACAGGCGCCCCGAAGCTCATTTGCTAATAAATTAAGAGCTAAGCTTAACTTGTAAGGTAAAATTATCTCCGCATTTGGAAGAGTAGTCTGGTACATGATTCCTACAAACATAATAATCTACGTTCCTGTTTTTTTTTTTTTTTTGATTTTACTTTTAGGAAATCTCTACCCCCAACACAGGGCTCAAAGTCACAACCCAGAGATTATGAGTCACGCTGTCCTCTGACTCAGCCAGCCAGGCATGCCCAAATATAATACTTAACAGTTAACGCAAATTTAGAGATCATTAGGCTGAAAACTTATTTCACCAACCCTTTGGTCAGTCCCCATGACCAAAAGGTGGTTCAACTCCCATTCCAAGATAGTACGAGGCTGAAGTCACGAGCCAACACCCCAAAAGTTATGTCAATCTAAAGGATGACAACATATTGCAATAGCGTCGAAACCAAGACTTCAAACTCAAAACAATACCCATTGAATCCTAATAGTGTATTTTCAATCAGAGATGTTAATGTGGAGTCCATTAATGGGCTTGATTTACTTATCTTTGAGAGGCAGAGAGACAGCATGAGCAGGGGAGGGGCAGAGAGAGATGGAGAGAGAGAATCCCAAGCAGACTCCAAGTTGTCGGCACGGAGCCCGACTTGGGGCTCGACGCCACCAACTAGGAGATCATGACCTGAGCCCAAAGCAAGGGTCGAGCGCCGAATCATCTGAGCCCCCCAGGAAGCCCACAGGAATGGGCCTTTGGGGAGAGGGGTCCATGCTCTCCGGGAAATTAGACAAGGGTGCCGTGGAGGGGGGTTTGCAGTGGGGACACTGAGGGCATTCCCAAAGGTGTACAGTGTTCTGTAGAAGGATCAAAAGATTCCTGATTCTCCACTGAGCCCATGAGTCAAACAGAATTCCACAGGGAAATCAGAAACAGAAGCCATGAAACTTCCACGTGGCACACGAAGCAAGAGTGTTTCTCTCTCCACATAAGAGCTAAACGCACGCCAGTCTCCCGAGCCTGTGAGGGGAAGGGACAGGCAGAGCTCAGGCAGGAGGAGGCAGCACCGAGGACTCCGTGCCGCGCAAAACAGACCGGGTTTGGGGAGAGAGGACTAGCTGTGCGGTGAAGCTACGCGCTGCCTTGCTCCAATACAGGTTGCGGGGTCTCCAGCAGGAGAGCAGTGGGCGGGTGCAGACGGCCCGGTGTCACCTGTGTGTTCTGGGTCGGGATCTGCACCAGAAGCGCCAGGGCGGTGACATCGAAGGTCCCGTCTAAGGCCATCAACGTGCCGTGAACTCCACCGTCTACGCGATTGTTGGCCTCCTCTTTAAGGCCAATCGATAGGACCCAGCGAATCACCGGGTCCTTCCTCCAAACCAGCACCTCTGCCGACAGTAAACACCCATGGCCACGGTGGCTGCCGAAAGCTCTCTCCATCACATCCACACCCTGTGATGCAGGACAAGGATCTCCGCTCTGTGCCCCAAGCCTATGCTTCAGCTGCACACTCCGGGTGTTCTGGAAAACCTTCCTCCCGTCAGACAACACTGTTGGCCCCGAGCCTGGGCGCCTTGTCACTTCAACACAAACGTCTCAGTTCTAATCGCAAAGCCCGCTTTGTGGACTCAGTTGAAAATCAGAGACACCTGAAAAGACTCCCCAGCATATGAAGAGACTGTGACGGGACACCTCACTTTCATGCAAAGTAATAAATATTGCATCTCCTTTAGGAGACATCGAAAAATCACCAGATGATTCACTAGTTACTTCTGGTGAAAGACTGCTTCTGTCAACTGTGAAGAGATTTAAAATGAAGTACACAGTACAGGAAACACATATACCCAGTTCATTTCCAAGGTCTTTCACTAGGTAAAATAACAGTTGTTCAAACACATGGACACGCTTAAAACACTTACAGATCGTGATTACATTTCTCTGTAAGAACTCTGTAAGAACTCTGTAAGAACTCTGAGACTCATTCTCCTGAGGCGGACATTGTCAACACTAGGCACCTTTCGTGGAGCCTTATGGGGCTCTACCTCACCGCCACCTCCCTGAGAACTTCACTCCTCATAGCCCACTGTACCCAGAAGCCTTACCAGAAACAGTCGGTTAACACATATTTTATAAGTGACGTGTATATGCTGTATTCCTTCATAAAACAAGGTAAATGTGATTAAGAAAACCATAAAGAGGGGAAAATACGTTTACAATACTCTACTGCATGGAAACACATAACTTGCACACAAGTGGACCTGATCTTCAAACCCTGGCTGTTCAAGGGTCAACCGTATGTTTCTGGGACTGGCCATGCATGTCCACAGAGACCACAGTATGATCCACTCTCAGACACTGCGTTATACCTATGGTAACCCAGAAGCCAAGTCAGCGATTTGAACATCTCAGCCCCGGAGAAAGTCACCTACACACACTCTGTGAAACTGAATCAAATGCTGGGGCAAACGACTCAATAAACGCTGTCCTCATATGACCAAGTACTGAAACCGTACCTCCCGAAGATGACAAAAGAAACGTAGGAAACACAGTGAAATGTTTTGGCCAATTTTGTGACCTCTGGACTTACAAGACATACACATTTCTGGGAGCAGTGGGTGTGAGAGCCAGAGGGCACTTTCACGAATCTTAATGTTTTCATTACAGAAAGTATAAGGATGTGGAAGAAAACACACCGGCAACATCTAAGGGACCGAATTTTCCCAGCATGGTTCCAGGAGCAAAAGGCCCTGGAGGCCTTTTTATGTCCGTGGAGGACATAATACTGCTTTGCAGCTATAGAGTCTATTGAACAAACGAACAGCTACTGCTTTAAAAACAGGTACAGCTGAAAAGTGCTCAGCAAGGTGACAAGAAACACAATGCTTATTTTTTAAAGTTTTTGGTGTTTTTCAGCTTGTCCGCCCAATTTGCTGAGTCCCAGGGCACCTTGGGAAGGGTTTTCAATTCAGTGGCTCCAATCCAGTGGCTGTGGGGAAGCAGAGTGATGAAATGGGAGGTGGGGGGTGTCCACAGCCACGTGAGGTCTCCCGACACGGGGAGGGGTCTGCAGGCAGAGAGACCACGGATCTAGAGGAATGAGGCCAGTAAGACCACCCACACGCTGGAAACACGCAGGGGACACCAACCTGGTCAGGCAGGCTCGTCGCTAGCGTGGCTGGGGTGGACCTTTTGTCTTCTGGTGAGCAACCAGCGGATGGATTTTGTGATGCCCTTCTTCTTGGGGGCGTTGGTCAGTGAGTCCTGGCTATTGCTAGTTTTGCTGAGGCTGCTCAAGGGGCCATCCCGAGAGCCTGGGGATCTGGGGACGCACAGGAGAGCATCTTCCACGCGTGCTCGTCACACGACACACCGCCCCACGTGATTAGAAGCACAATCCCCCAGCTTCTAGGGAGGGCTGCGCCCTGGGAGCTGACACTCTCTCCCTCCCAAGTATATCTGGAGTCCAAGCACCTTGGGTTGAGAACGCTCGGCACCCCACCCTGGCCGTGACCCGGGAGCACGGAGGACATGCACACCTGAGCCACCCCAGGACGTGGTGCGAGGAACAGAGAGGCTGCTGGAGCTGCCTGGTGGGGGTGGGGGGAAGAGAGCATGGCTCCTGACAGCCCCACAGGGCACAGTGCGGCCCAGGGGAGGAGCCCTAGGGAGCATGTCACCCAGGATCCCCCGGGAGGAAAAGGGAGGTCTCAGGACGGCTGGTGCGTAGGATCTGAGCAAACGAGGCTGCCCTACAGCCACCAGCATCACAAGACTCTGGTCTTTTCCCCCTGCCTTTTGCTCTGCTGGCCACACCCAGGGCACCCAGGCAGGTATCCCAAGAATGACGTGCACGTAAACTCGGTTCATTGGCCTCTCTTTGGAATCGCTGTTCCGACCCTTTCTCCCCCATGTAGAGATCAAAGGTTTCTCAGAGCTGAAAACCAGCGCACAGGCATGTCTCCTACGATGCCTGTGCCCCTTACTTTGTGGCGTCCCTGATGTCCTCGTGGCTGGCCTTGTGCAGTGCCCCTTGCTGCAGCCTGTCCAAGCTCAGGGACCTCTGGGAAGAAGGAGCTGACGGTACACATCGTGTCCTTGCCGTGCTATCTTGTGACTCTTCCTCCAAAGGCAGCAACTGTGGGGTGGAGAGGAGAGTGACATGAGTTCACCGTGCACCCAGACAGAGGAGCACACAGCCCTGAAATCACAGGCAGCAACTCATTTGAAAAGCTATGAGCTGTGCTTTGTGCAGCGTCCAAAACGACTTCCTAGGATCGGCCTAACGCCAGGCGAAAGGGTGGATTCGCGTCCGGGCAGTGGGCCCACTGAGACCCCCAGCCCATCTGCACCGAGGGGTGTACCCTCCCCAGGACCTCCCACCACCAGGAGCCTGGCCACAGAAGGTAGAGGCGGAGACCCAAACCATGTCACCATACACCACGGCCAGCTGAGAAGGAAGGTGTTTGTTTCCTGACGCCATTCAGGGCAAACCCTGGTGAGCACGGAGCCCTCCCATGCACGATTGTCCAAAGCTCTTTGTTTGGGGGAAGTGGAGCGAGCTTGTGGCCTAATCCACTGTCACCTCTGGTGGCGATGCAAGGCTGGAATCTACGGGGACGTGTGTAAAGTGACAAGGCACCCAACCCCCTGACCCCACACTCGGGTCTGACTTCTGCTTCTCGGGGACATTTCGGTTGATGTTACAAACTGATGGACTCATCTGCAGCTTACAGACAGTCTGCTCGACACGGTGGAGACACAGCGTCCCTTGGCTGCCGTCACGACAAATGAACCCCTTCAGACTCCATTTTTCCTTGTGTGACAGGCTGTGGGTCTGCGGCTATGTGGCTGTGGGCCCTGGAAAGGACCGTGGGGCCACGGACCCGCCAGCGTTACGACCCTTGACAGGTCCTGGTGGTGAGGCAGGGCCGGATCTCACGAGACACACGTGTAGGACTGGTGAGACAGGCACAGCCAACTGGGTTTGTACCAGGGCCTCCGAAGCTGCATGGGGCTCGGGACACCCATGGCGGTCAGCACCAAGTGGAGCTGAGCTCAGGGAAGACACAAGCTTAACCAACAGCTCCAAAACACCTGCCTCCTCTCCTGATTTCCTGACAATCATCAGACAACAAAAGGCTACCTTAGCAGGCTACAAATTATCCACATAAAACCAAACAGGGTCAGACTGGCTCAACACAAGTAGGTTTCATACCCAGGTGGAAGCAAGGATATGGAGAAAACAAACCCAAAAGGGAACAGGACAGGGAGCCACACTAGCGACCAGGCTATGAGGTGAGCAGAGACGGAGGGTTCCGGGAGCACACCCTCCCCTGTGTCACAGCGCAGTCCACACACAGGCCCCCGCCCAGCACTGGGTCCTGCCAGACTTGTGCCTATGGGCCATTTCAGTCTCAACCAAAACGGGAGGCTCCCGCCAGGCTGGGAAGTGCAACGCCCGTGCTGGCCCTGTCTGCATGGACCTGACGCCCACTGCCCGTACACCTAGACTTCATCCCCCAAAACCTCCAAAGAGCCCTCCAAGTAACCATCAGTGAGCTGCGGGAGCAGGCCGTCCTGCCTGGGTGTTCATCACAAGACCCTCTGTTCCTTGAGAAAGTCTTGCTACCGAAGAAAAGGCAGCACGAGCCAGCAGAATGCAGGGCGTGCTCTGTGCCCCGGCGCCGATGTGAGCTCCTGATCTCTGAGGACCGTGCACCGAGGGGCAGGGTGTGGACACCCCAAGGGCCATGAACCTTTCACTGTCTTCCCTTACCAGGCGACCAAAGCAGGAAAAAAAGACGGTGATGAATACACCCCGGTCACAAAACAACCAGGGACCGAACTGGCACTTGAACGCAAGAATTCAACTGAACGGACACACCGTCTGTGCAGTGGAGGGGCTCCCCCAGCTGCCGCCCAGCTCTGTATCAGAGGCACGGCCCTGTCAGCGCATGGCTGGGAAGGTCTGGGATGGGGGTCCGGTCCAGGGAGCAAGGCATCCCAGTTATGAGGCGGACTCTCTGGTCGAGGGTTCCGTCCCGAGGCACGGCGCTTCCCCATGAGAATGGGCACACCCACATCATTGTCCTCTGGACACAGGAGGTGGCCTGTCCCAGCGAGGGGCACTGTAAATGGGAGAAGGGCGCCCGAGCAAAGGTGGGGTATGTGGCAGAGTGGTGTCGTGGCCAGTGTTTGCCCTGCAAAGTGTCCTCATGCACAGGATGAGCCTCATGCCCAGGCTCTCAGGCTCTGGTTGCACATCTGGAAATGGGTAACCACACAAGCTGTGGCTCGCGGGGATGTCTGTGAGGGCCAGGTCACAGGATCCTAAACCACTGCACACACCAGGTGGCGAACCCTAAGAGCTCTCTGAATGCTGCTGGCTACGGCTGTCAAAAGTGGTGATCTCGAAATCGAAACTCTATGCCTCTGCTTCAGTAATTTCTCTTCCTAGAAACTTCTATGTCTCATGGAACTAAGTACGCAGCGCAGCGAGCAAGACACAAACGAGAGACAACGGTGAGCTCTGGTGGCCGTCGCAGGTACCGTGGAAACCGCACGCCGCGCTCGAGCTCCCAGTGGCTCCTGTACTTCCCCGCACACGCCAGCCGCTCGTCCTTACCCAGCTGTGGTGCTCACTGTGAAGAGATGGGCACTCTCCCCCACACCACACACAAACACAGCTAGGTTGCACTACGAAACACTTTCGCTTTCTCCGATGCTTCCTTACATCACTAGGCTGACAGAGGCATGCAAAGAAAGGAAGAGAAATCAGATTTACTGCACACTTGGAAGCTACAATTTCCAAGACCAAACGAGGCAAACATATTTTAAAGAGAACAACAGGACGGATATAATCGAGAGAAGATTTAGAAACAACCACGCCTGGAAGCAGCACTTTGTTCCACCACACATCTGAATGTAATAGGTTATTCGACATTTACCAGAGACACTACCAATTATCACTCAGGGATGGAAAACTCCATTACAACATACACAACTTATTAAAACATGGCATCTTGTAGAACAGAGACATCTAACAGGTGCCTATTCGAAACTTTCCTGTAACTGTTCTCCTTGTTGAAAACCAAGTTACACTTTTACAGTATCACCCTAGGGGATGCCGAAGTTCCCGCAACACCTTGGATAACACCAAACAAACCCACTCTGTTAATGCCCTGCTGGACGTGAATGTGAAATCCTGACCTAGAATTTGATTGACAACCTCTCACAAATCACTGTGCTGGTTACAGGAGGGTGTCCTGGGCAGGTACGTGATAAAAACGGGCTCAGGGGCAGGTGCCGGCTTCACGTTGTAGGAGTCCTGAGTTTCAGTGTAGAAGGCAGTACTTGTGCTCAGTAAGCCCATGAGATTTGGAGTCCTGAACACGAGTGTCGGCACCGCAAAGCGTGCTGTCTGTATCGAGCTTCCGTTCGTCTATGCTCAGTGCCTTATCTCTTTTGAAGAAACACTTCGTTTACAAATTATTATCTGGATCATACCCGTATCCTCCTGTACTATACAGTGATACGCTAACGACAATTTATGCCTATTGGGGCAAAACCCCACTCTCTAATGACAAATGAAGATACAGGAGAAACAACACGAGCCAGCCACGAGTGACCACAGACGCTCCAGGGCAAAACAGCAAAATGACAAAACACAAACCACAGAACTTTTACCCTGTGTCTCCTTCCAGCTAGCACTGCGTCTCTGCTCCCAACCAGAGTTCAAGTCCTCCAGAAAGCTGCCCCTACTGTGTCTACACAGACTCTGGAACTCTGGCGAGTGGGCTTTAGCGCAAGGGCTCCTGGACCAGACCACCGTGGTCCTCGGCCTCCACCTTGCCTGGCCCCACCCAGCACGACCAGGCCACCGGGCTCCCTTTCCCTGAGCACCTGGCTCACTGAGACCAAGCTCACCGCTTGGTCTCTGCCAGTTCTGTCTCTCTCTCTCCACTGCCACACTGGGCAGTGCCCAGAGAGCCACCCTTGCACTCTGGGGCTATCCACAGGTGCCCATCTAGGGACTTGTCAATCATCTGTCAAACAGAAATAGATAACTAACACACATATCACCTTTTACTTCCCATTCGCTGCTGGTCTCCCCTCACTACACTGTGCACACATAGGGGTGCAGGCCTCTCCTCTGACTTTTTATCTATTTATTGTTTTCTTTGTTTTATTTCAAGTGGGGGAGGAGCAGAGAGAGGGAGAGAGAGACAATCCCAAGCAGGCTCCAGGCGCGGTCAGCGCAGAGCCCCATGCGGGGCTGCGGGGCTCCGGGTCTCGATCTCACAAACCCAGAGATCGTGACATGAGCAGAAATCAGCAGTCGGACGCTTGACCGACTGAGCCACCCGGCGCCCCTCATCTGGGTTTTTCAGTCGTGCTGCACCCTAGCCTGGGACGATATCTGCACCAAACTTGTTCCATGACTACAGGTGCTCAAAACTTACACAAATATATAAAAATATACGCGGCTGAAGAGACAAAGGACAAAAGTACTTAAACTCCAAAGGTGAATTCTTTGTTGTTTAAGGATGAATACACATGTTCATTTAACCTTCGTTAGCGTTTCAAACCCTTACTACTTTGCATTGTGCTGTGCTTAACACTAGGTCCTATCTGAATCCACATTGCTACTTTACACAAAGAAAGAACAAAAGCTCTCAAAAGTAAATTCTAAGGCAGCAAAAGAAGAATGGGGGAAGGGGAAAAGAGAAAGCAGCCTATCAGTCCTTTAGTTCCAGAAGAGCCTCACAGACAGAGGAAAAGGCAGGAGACATTGGAGCAGGCAGGTGGGTCCCACGAGAGCCCCCAGAGGATGGAGGTCCTTGCCTTGGAAGGCTCATGTCGCAGACGGGCCACACGGCCTTTCCGGTGGCGCCGCAACACCGCGCTGCTGCTGCTGCTGCTGCTGGCATCCGTGGGGCTGTCCGCCAGACGGAACCTGGAAGCTGGGATGCTGCCGACGTGCGTCCGCCTGAAATACGGAGGAAAACAATCAAACAAACACGCACACACACACCAAGGTTGTTATCTAAAGAAAAGTGGACTTTGTCAGCCAGGCCAGAACCCATCCATTGGGAAAATGAGGTCAGAGAAAAAGGTCTCCAAGGAAGGCGTCTTTGCCCCTGGCTCCAGTGCAAGCCCGCTAGCCGGGCCCTGTGGAGACAGGGTCTCCCGGGCCCAGCAGGTGCAACGCATCCCCGCGGCCCAGACGTCCCCGAGGTGGAGCAGCGCCTGCCCCCAGTCAAGCTGTCGTCCTGCGTGTCTGCACCACCTCCTGCCCAACTGACCGGAAAGCACTCCTATACGTCCCTCTGGCCTTCACCTGCCATCGGCCCACGTGTGCCAAGGCCCTTGCTGTGATGCCAGGTGACCCCAGGTTTTCCTCCACCAGCCACTATCGGGCGCCCCAGGGGCAGTCGCAGCAGGATCCTCGGGAACCACACCTCGCAGCTCCCGTACACAGGAGGTGGCAATGCGCCCGGTGTTTCCAAGGCAAAAGCGTCTCTGGCCTCTGTGCAGTTAGACTAACAGACAAATGTCCCCCTTGGCCACAGAAGTCTCCAGAAAAGTTCCATGGAGCCCCGAGCCCCTAGGGTGGAGTCACTTAATTGGGCTGTCAGCTGCTCCCCTCAGCAAAGGCTCTGGGCACGAAGCTCTGGGCAGCAGCTGTGAAGGAGCACCGGCCAGCGCACGTGCCCGGCCTCAGCCACGGGCTCACCCTCCACACTTGAACCCTGCACGGGAGTCCAGTGGCTCCTTGCTCTCTGGAAAAGAAGAGAGGCTGCCTTCCATTTCACCAATCCTTATGGTCTCGGGAGACAGAACACGCCCATCTGATTCACATCAACTAGAGAGGGGGCCCCTGGCGTCACCCCTTGTGGCCTGGAGACAGAGCCACCACGACAGGGCGTCTCCTCTTTGGTGCTTCAAGCTCTTCTCTGCAGCCTTTCAAGAAACGTCATTGACACGTGCTGCTTCAGGGTACTGATTGCTTCTAAGACAGCCAAGTCGGGACTGCCCGCTGGCCACAACCACCTTCCCCTCCTCTGGTCCCCCCATTCCCAGAACAACTGCTCACCTGAGCTCAGGTGGTCTAGCTTCACCGCTGTGCGGCCACGACACATCGCCAATCGGGGAGAGCCACACACGCCACCCCGCATGGGACCTGGCATGGTTCATGGCTCCACTGAGGTTCGCGTGTGTCCCCTGACTCTGACACCCTATCTCAGGCTCCCTGGCTCCCGACCCCACCACCCTGCACCCAGTCCTATCCCAGAGCTCTCTCCCATCTGCCCCGCCTGCATGTGGAAGTGGGTCTGACACCTTTCTTTTCCTCTGCAACCCAGACCATGTCATCTTGCTAGAGGACGACACAAACAGAAGACGTGGCTATGAGGTCGTGCCAGGAGGGCTCAGCTTTCCAGCCTGCCTGCCGCCTTCCCAGTCTCGTCCCCACGGCCTCTGACCACTCACGGCGACACAGCTCCCAGCAGCCTCTCTTCTGCCACCAGACGAGAGAGCACTTTGGGAGATGGCTTCAAACAGACCCTGTTCCTCAGCCGGTCTCCTGCCCGGAGACTTCTGACCACAAGGCCACCTGTGACCGCGGCCAATGCCTCCGCAACCACGGGAGCACTGCGATCCTCTCTATCTTTCTCCTTGGCCAGCTCACCTCAGGCGGGTGACGGGCGTGGACGTCCCTCTTATGGCAACTGCCCCACGGTGCCACCCTCCAGGGGCCTGCACAGCCCCTTCCCTTGAGAACTCCAACATGCACTCGAGTGGCCTGCACCGCATCCACTGTTTGCTCCCTTGGCCTCCTCACACATACCCGTCTTCAAGCCCTGGAATGGTGACGCTCAGCACACTGGTGTCTTGCTGGCGAGGATCTCCGTCAGCCAACCAAGAGGCTGCTCTGTGCCTGGATCTTCCTGGGTGCTTCTCTCTCTGGACACACATTCGCTGTGCCACCAGTACTTCGGTGGACAGGGAGGGCCGCTTGTGACTCTACCTGCACTGACTTCTCTCTCCTACAAGCAGGCTCAACAAGGACAGCCACAGCACACCCTCGACTCTCCCGAGAGCCCCCGTCGGCAGCCGAACAGACCCCAGTGAGGCCTGAGTGGGCCTGCCTTTGGAGCAGGAGCCTCCTTCCTGCACCTAAGGGGGCCTAGTCAGCTACTCGAGGCACTGTCACACCAGAATGACTCTCACATGGTACCCATTTCCTACAAAGAAGCAAGCAAACCTTTTAATACCTCGCTGACAATTACTGTCTGCAGGACGCAGCTCACAAGCCGGCTGACCCACTCCCTCACAGGCGACTCACCAACGTCCCAACAGAGTTACAGCGATTACATGTCATTCTCCAGTCTTTTCAAACATATAAGAAACTGCGAGCACTGCGCTAACCCCACCAATGTCAAGGTGACCTTCACAACCATGGCCACGTGTGCACTCCCATGGTGACCCCACTGGCGTTGCGGAAGGGACCATAGCTTCCAGGGATGCTGGGCCGAACCTGGCACGCTGGACCCCTCCTAGCCCCACACCATCACTGCCACACTCGGTGGAGGGAGGCCGCAAAGAAACCCACCCAAACACGAACAGAACTTGCCCTAACTTCCACTCCTCCTCCCATGGCTGCGAGCTCTGTCATGCCTCCCGGTCTCCTGAGATTCCAAACCTAACCTCTGGAATGAGGTTGTACTTCTCCCTCTTGCCAACTACTAAGCTACCGGCTCCCTGAGCTACATCCAGTCACTCTGCCCATTCGGCCAAAGGATTCCTCTGGAAGATACACAGCAGGTGCCAACATAGGTGTTTGTGAGGTGGTTCATGTTAGGCACGGTGAAGGGCAGTGTCCCCCCCAGCCCCGCCCCATCATCAGTTAGCCGGTCCCTGGAAAATGGATCGCGTCAGACTACAACACACTCAGGGTTATTGTGTGTAACTCTGATCCGGTTCGGGTCATACCATAGCACACCCACGGTTCTACTTTGGAACCATGAGCTGGTTCACGTCATACTGGTGACAGAGGGAAGCCGCCCCCAGCCGCATCTCAAACAGATCTGTGAACCGGGAAGTGTCATACCCGTGGTGAAGTGAAGAGCCTCTCACTCTTGCCCGCTTTAATATGGCCCTCAGTGCTTCCAAGTTCCGTAGAAGGTGATCCTGCAAAGCAGCAAATGACAAGGACACTCACTGCAAGCAAGGTTAACTAGTCTTTGCATCAGGAGTCCGTTCAACACAGAGCACAAACTGGTAGTGGCCAGAGGAGAGGAGAGTAGGGGCGGTGGGCAAAAGAGATGATGGTGATTACGAGGCATCAGCATCCAGATATCAAATAAGGCCGTCACGGGGATGAAAAGCACAGTACAGGGAATACGGTCCGTGATACCCTAAGGACTCTGTATGGTGACACACGGTGACCACAGTGATGGTGACGAGCAAAGAGTCACGTGTGCAATTGTTGAAACCGTATGCTGTCTACTTGAAACTGATACAACACTGTAGGTTCATTAGAATTCAAGAACAAATGGAAAACACTACTAGCATCAAGTGTGCTGAAATGCTGACCATCATAACCACGATGGGTAAATTCAGCAGTTACAAACCCCAAGACCATTCTCTCCAAGAGTCCTCCAGGAAACACCCAGATCACCAAGTGAACGTCCTAAACCCTACTGAACAGTTAGGTCTCAGGCATAGCAAGGTTACAGAGGAGAAACACCGAGCCACTAGGACTTCTTCCTAATTATGTAGAGAGGAGCAGGACTTTCTGGGCGGTGGGGGAATAGCCCTTCTGTGCAATAGGCACGTGCTCCATCGTGGACCCTCTGCAGCCCAGCCTCACGTCTGCACACGCAGCACCAGGGAGCAAACCGACGAGGAGCTTCGGTCACACAACTAGCCCCTAGGCAGTGCCGTCCCAGGCCGGAGACACCGCCGCACGTGGCTAACTGAGCGCCCAAAATGGGGCTGGTCCCAACCACAGGGGATGGCACTGTGAGATGCCCCGTGGGTTGCAAGGACTGAATGTGGAAAAACATTGTAGAGTAGCTCCTTCATGTCTACACTATTTACATGATACAATAACATGTTGCTTGCATCAGGCTGCATGAAAACTAAACATCACCCGTCTGTTTGACCATTGCAACGTTTTTTTTTTTTTTTAATTTATTTTTGGGACAGAGAAAGACAGAGCATGAATGGGGGAGGAGCAGAGAGAGAGGGAGACACAGAATCGGAAACAGGCTCCAGGCTCTGAGCCATCAGCCCAGAGCCCGACGTGGGGCTCGAACTCCCAGACTGCGAGATCGTGACCTGGCTGAAGTCGGACGCTTAAGCGACTGTGCCACCCAGGCGTCCCTGTTTGACCTTTTCAAATGCAGCCTCGAGAACCCTTGGGATGACACCCGTGTCACCTGTTACCTCCCTGCTGGGCTACGCTGCACTCAACGAAAGGTTTACGCGAACATTTTAGCTTTCGAGCGAACCCCCGAAGGGACTCAGAAATCTGAACCCCATAGGCTGCTCGGCTCCAACTCCGCCACATGCGTGCCATTCAGACTTGCGAGCGTGGGGCCGCTCGAAAGCACAGTGGTGGCTCGCCTTGGAGGAAGTGTGAGCCCCAGAGGTCCCCTGCTCCTTTCCAGTCTCAACCGATCACTGAATGATTGAGAGATGGAAATACCTTCTCACGTTGCGTTTCTTATAACTGTTTTTTCAGATTGCCAACTTCTCCTAACAGAGTCTTCTGAGAAAGGTACACACAGTCCTTTACTGTTGATTCTTTCAAACGTTCCACATGCTAGAGCATGCCGACGTTTCTCTTTACCATAACGCAGCACCACAGACAAGGCATGGAGCGGATGGCCATACCAACGAACCGGGTCACATGACCACAGAGTGAAATGCTGTCTGTGAAACTGCAGTAACAGCCTTTACTCATACTTTGTCCATGTACAATTTCTTCACGGATCACTGTCTGACTGTAAGTATGACAAGTTCCTAAGTTTACTTGCAGCAGGTACACTGGTTTGTACTAGCTTTTAGGGTCTGTGATGCCTCAGTCACTTGGGAAACCTGACCTAAGTTTCGTACATATACTTCCAATCTCACATACAACTTTCTACCGAAAGGCTGGCCCCAGTGATCAAGGTAGAATCTCACGTGGGGTATAATAACGCACCTCATAATGGGTTTTACCCAAAACAAGTGTGTCGTGTAATTAGCATTGCTCACTGGTGTCTCCAAGTGCCAATCTTAGGGAAGATTCTGGGCTCATCTACAGGGACACAGGTGTCACCAGAACCGGTAGTATCAGGTCCGCATCCAACTGTCCCCACCAGAGCTTCTCTCACAGAGATGCTATGATACTGCTTCCCTCCCGTTACACCTCAAGTGTATCCGTTATGATGGTGTGAGAGTCCAGGCTTCGACTCTTTGCAACCCAGATGAAAAGAGGGAAGGCAGGAGATGGAACAGGAGAAACTCTGTTTTCAGCTGGTTAAATGCCTGACAGAACTGCGCACTCCTACCGGTCGTTCTGGACAAAAGAGGTAGAAATTAGCTCCCCAGACAAGAACCAGGCTGAAGGTTCCAGCACAGGGGTGGCAAACGAGGGCCTGCCGACCACATCCAGCCACCGCCGGGTCCTCTCAACAAAGGGTTATCGGCACACGGCCCCTCCCCTTAGTTATATACTGCCTATGGCTGTTTCTGTGCCCATCTTTGATTAGCATGAAGCTAGCTTACTCCTTACGTCTCAGTTAGGAAAAGCCTAAAATACTCACTCTCGGGCCCTCCCCAGACCATACTCCTCTTCTAGACAGTGAGACGCACCTTCCCGCACACATACGTCGGGCAGGGACAGGACACTGGGAACTTAACGTAGGCAGTGGGTAACAGCCTGCAGTTTTTCCACGTGAAAGAATCATTTCTACTTTCTGCAGTGGCTGTTAGCCTCTGCTCCACGCTGCTCCTCAGGATCACAACGTGAGCGTCTCCTCTGTGAGGATGGGGGCACTCAGCCGCTGTCTCTCATGTCCTACCTTATCTTCCGCAGCAGCCATTCTCTCTTGTAGATGACGCTGAAGTCGCTTGTCCGATTCATACAGGAGCTTGTCAATAGTGCTGGACAGATGTTGATTAGTCTCTTCCTTTAGTTTTTCTCTCTGCCTTACCTGAAAGAGAAGACGCAGGCTTCAAGCCAAAGTGCGAACACCGGCTCAGGCGTGCGAATGACCAGCGGTGTGACCCACACGCACGCCATCCTCGGCTGCCCCTTCCCACGGCACTCTTTGGCGTGCTTGTGCGTCACTGCCAGCACCGACCTAGCGGGGCACAGAAACGCAGGAACCTGCTTCCCAGGGGTCATCACTTAGCAGGTCCCTTTGTTTCTGGGAAACAAAACACGCATGGGCCCTCACGAATGTCCTCATTATTAGCTCTCAGATGGGCTCAGGAGGCAGATGTACATGCAGGAGAGCATATTCTTAAGGGGATCAGCTGATCTACACACGGGAGGAGGAATATTCCGGGGCGGAAACAGAAGCTCGGATCTGGCCTCAGGGGGAAAGAAATGAATCCATTGACAAAACCCAAAGATAAAACAAAAATCCCCTTTGGGAAAGATTCAGTGGTGAGAAAGACTTTCACCTGTTTTTCGTGAAATTCACACATCTCCTGAACGTTTTGTAATGGAAACTTGTATTTACCTCAGGTAATTTCCGAACGTAACCGCAAAGTTCACGGGTCTGTGTTTTATAGAACTCTCATCAATCGTATGGTTTAAAAACTTGTTTCTACCGCATATCCTGAATTAACCCAAAACAGAAGCGGCGAGGACAGGCCGGCAGGATTCAGGGGCTCCTGCCGGGCGCAGGGCCGTGGGGTACGGGGTACACATGTGCCCTGCAGTCGGGGGGCCCAGGGAGGAGGAAGAGCCCTCAGGACACACCCGCAGGCTAGGCAATGGACAGTCCCTCCAAGTTCGGGCTTCCTCATCTCTAAGCCACACCTGCTGGCACCTCTTTCCTTGGGAGCAGGCAACAGAAAGCACGACCACCACACCTCACACGCAGCAACGGCCATCACTTGGAAAAGACCCTGGCCACCCCACAAGAAGGGATCAGCACCCAAGTATTTTTCAAGCAAAGCAGCTTAAAAGTGTCCTTGCAATTGTCTCAGTTATAATAGAATCCTTATCTCAACACCTGTCCCTCCAAACTACCATACAGTCCTAACGGCAATGAAGTGCTTCTCTAAGTAGGTGAGGTCGAATTCTCGGCCCAAGAGGCTAGCGTCTGGTTGTGCTCGCTTGTGTGCATGTGTCATGGCGGGCTGGGGTCGGCCAACCGAGCCGTCACGCTGGCATCAGAAGCTTCACTCCGCGGAAACTCATGTTTTATTCTCTGACCCTGAGGGCCAAGCACACGAGTTTCTGGTGTAAGTTAAGGGTGAGTGTTTTGAGTTTTCTGGTGAAAACAAAACCTGATGGCCTTGGATGGACGTCCCAAGTTGGGGAGGCTGCTGCCTGCTCTGTCTCCTGGGTGTTTCATGTTGACGTCCGACCAGCTCCCGCAGGGAAAAATCTCAGGGGATTCAAGGGACAGGGGCCTCCCTTTCGTCAAGGCTCGATGACGCTATTCCTCTTCTTAGGAACATCTACCCCGACCTGTGCCTTTACATCTCAAGTAGAAATTCAGGATGTGGGGACCAAGGTCAGGCCCGTGACCTGATTTCAGGACCTCAGTGTCATGTCCTAAGGAAGGAGACCCCTCCTCTAGGCTGCCCTACCCCAGGCCAGTACCTCCGCTTTGGCCAAGGGACACCCACGAGGTCCCGCGTCAACCGTGAGTAGCTGCTAATGAGCTGGTGGGCACGGTGGGCTGTGCGGGTGCCTCCACCCCTAGGCGGCACTGCCTACGGGGCCCCAGCGTCCAGAGAACATTGTCCACAGGCTAGGAGTGTTCACTAACATCCAACTTGCACAAGAGTGCACTGTACCCCTGATGGGATCGAGAAGGGGCCTGGCGTCCACGTGGGGAGAAGTGGGAAACAAGGGACCACTCCCTACCCCCACACCCCCAGCCTGCGCCTCATCCTCAATCACTGCCAGGTGCGCGGCTGCTCCGCCCGGACACGTACCCGCTGCAGTTCTTGGTTCTTTTCCTCCAGCTGGGCCTCCATCTGGCGCAGCCTTTCTTCCATGTTGCCACGCCTCTGCTCGGCCTGTGGGCGACAGCGGGGTCAGAAGAGCTGGCTGCCCCACACCACACACTGTGCCTACGCACGACATGCTGTGAGCGGCCTTCTGCCTGCTCACAGTCCCTACAGGCCTCATGCGTGCCAGTGGGAAACACTGGGCTTCCTTGCTGGTGACCGGGGGTAGGCAACGGTCTCATCCCCACCCCGGGTCCCGGATCCTTGGACGGTGCCTCGTCCCCCGGGAGACACCCCTGTCCACTCAGCAGCAAGCGGAAAGAGCAAACAGGCGTGCTGCCTTCCTAAGCTGGGAAGTTACTTCCAACAACTTAGCTTCCTCAGCAGCACAGTGTCCAAAGACAAAGGGTCGGGCTACACGGCTGACCAGGGACAGGAGACAGGACAGGCGAGAAAAGAAACAGAGACTTGGCATGCAGATCACAAAGGAGGAGAGGCTCTGTTGGAGCCTGGGCCTGTGGGCGCCCAATGCCGCCTGCCCGACTTGATGGCAGCCTTGAGGGCCATTATCCCGTGACGAACCCACCCCCCTTCCCACTGGGACCCTCACTGCACTGGAACCGGTGACACAGAAGCACCGACAGGCTCCCTGCTACAGGTTCCCTCAGCCCAGGTTCCGGAAGGATGGACTGGCTGCCCAGTCATGTGCTCCCTCGTCCTGTGTGCATCACTCGATCCCAGCACAGACTACATCATGTCTGGAAACTACCTCTTCAACTGCTGCCTTCCTCTGTGGGTGGTGAGGGCTGTGAGAGCTGGGAGGGCAGGGACTGTGTCTGGCACGTTCCTCGACTCTATTTGTGGAACCTCCGAGTGAATTCCTTAAAGATTTATTTCTTAAAGGGGTGTCTGGGTGGCTCAGTCAGTCGGGTTCTGACTCTTGGCTTCAGCTCAGGTCATGAACGCAAGGTTTGGGCGTTCGAGCCCTGGGTCAGGCTCTGTACTGATAGCATGGAGCCTACTTGGCATTCTATCTCCTTCTTTCTGCCCCTCCCCTGCTCATGTATGTGCCCATGCTCGCCCTCTCTGTCTGTGTCAAATAAATGAACATTTAAGAATTTTTTAAATAAACACGATTGTGTTTAAAAGAGGATAGGATTTTCTCATTTCTCGGAAAAATTCTATGCTTTCTTTGTTTTGTTTTTTTTTTCCTTCGGTAAGCTCTACACCCAACGGGGAGCTCAGACTCATGACCCTGAGATCAAGAGTCCCAAGCTCCACTGACTGAGCCGGCCAGGCACCCCTGTCCTTCTCTTGCCCAAGGCTACTATCTTGAGCTTTGAGTCGCTGACTTAAGTCTGAAAAGCAGTGAGTCTTAGATGCAGCCAACGGCAAACAGCACACGTCAGACAAAACCGGAGGGAACAAAACTGGGGATGATGCCTGCTGTTTGAAAAGCATTCCAATCTCAGACAAAGTAGCACCGAAAACAGATCTCAGCTGGTTCGCGGACTTTGGCACGCCGACGTTACCGGTGAGAAATGAGATACAAGAACGGACCGCCATGAAAATGACATTCCCACCATGGGACCCAGAAGGAAACGGGGGCCCCACCTTGCAGAGGGTGGCCACCCTCTGGGCCGGCTCGGCTTCCACCTCGGGCAGCGACTTGGCCTTCCTCGGGGTCGGCTGCAGCTTCCGCTCCGCCACCTCCAGGCGCTCTTGCAACTGGCGGTTTTGATCCACAGTCTAGGAAATGAAGGCAAAGCATCAAAGTGTAGCAAGTCTTCTCTCCGTTTCCATTTTTATTAAAGTGAAACAAAATCTGAATGCAGAGATCTGCTGTTAGTTCTGACCGAAGCCAACAGTTTGGTAGGTGCTTCAGAGTAAACCTTTCCTTTCTGCAAGGAGTCACCCACGGCCTTGGTCCTCCTTTCACTACGCAAAACATGTCTTGCCAAACTCTTTGCTCTTCTTCAGTATCTTCAAAGAAGTCTTTCCAAAGACAAAGTTCCCACACATTAAAGAAAACCCATCTTCTGGAGGAGCTTGCCCGTTCTTCCTGACCAGTAAACGAGAGAAGGGTGAGGTCCTAACCCTTCGTAAACATATTTATACTGGGGTCCGAGGGCTCCCTACATAGGACATTCTGAGGTGGGCACATCAGCCAGCACAGAGCTTCTGAGAGCATGCCTGATGCCAGTTGAGTTCTTTTTGGAAGTGTACCATTATTCAACAAAAACACTCTCCCTCTTGACCAAAAACGTGGAAACCTTCAACGTGGAAAAGTTAGACACGAGATTTTTTGTTAAAGGACTTGTAGGGAAGCCGAGGTGGCTCAGTCGGTTAAGCGTCCACCTTCGGCTCAGGTCATGATCTCATAGCTCATGGGGTCAACCCCGCCTCGTGCTCTGTGCTGACAGCTCAGAGCCTGGAGCCTGCTTTGGATTCTGTGTCTCCCTCTCTCTCACTCTGGCTCCCTTTCTCAAAAATAAATAAGCATTAAAAATATATAAAGTCATTTTAAAAATCATGTACAAGGTGAGGTTTTTGCAAGGTTAACGTTTGTTCCCACAGACTCCTTCCATCTTCTGTGTGCATATAGCTCTGTGTGTATATACAGACCGCGTATCATGCTTTAAAACCCTCCAAAATAAATCACATGCTGTACACATAGTATTTCGTGATCTGCCCTTTACACTCATGCTTTGGAACATGTTACGTGCTCTCAAACAGCATTCCTCGATGTCATTTTAATGGCTTCCTAGTATTTCACTTTGATTATCATGTTGGGTCGACTGACACATTTGACAAACACACCAGACAAAGCTCTCTCTGTTTCCAAGAAGCTGGATGTGGTGTTCCTGTTCAATGCCGGATGACCTGAGACAACCAAGGAAGAGACGTGCTGCTTCCCAAAGCACAGGGTCTCACATCCTCACGCCAGACTGTGCTTCTGCCCCGGCCATTCCCCCCGATCTCAGGTACTAACCAAAATGGCCAGCTGCCTACACATTCCCGGCCACTCCCTGCTCCTTTGGAAACAGTGCTAACAGGCAACAGAGTAACGTGCATGTAAGACAAGACAAAGAAGGAATCAAGGAGGGGAGCCCCATAACATGCTTCCATAAAATTCGAAAGAATTAAACCCTGGACGTTGAAGTAACCCCGCTGGTCAACACAAGAGTCTAAGATCCTAAAACCTTGACATTGACACTTGGTCCTTAACTTGACTTGTAATTAATAAAAGTGGAATGAAGTTCAACGAAACCAACGACCTGTCGATGCAGAGAGTCCTTCTTTGCGATCTCGTTTTCAAGTTTATCCTTGAGGTCGTGCAGAGAGGTGGCTTTGTGCTGTGCCCTGAGGCAGCGCTTCTCAAGGGTAGTGATCCTGTCTTGCATGTCTTCCTTCTGGGCCACGGCCTACAGCAGGTATTTCAGAGGGAAAACAGGGAAAGAATTAGCGTACGACACATTAACACGCTCCAGACACAAAAACCGGGCGAAATCCTCATTTTCCAAACAAACAGAAAAGTAGCATCCTCGGGGTACCTGGGTGGCTCAGCCGGTGTCGCTTTGTGAGTTGGCGCCCGCCCCGCGTCAGGCTCTGTACCGACAGTGCGGAGGCTGCTCAGGATTCTGACCAGTTACCCAGGCTTATTCTTTCCCAGGTGTTCAAAGACAAACGGATAATAAAGTCTCCCGGAAATCACCTCGGTTGCCTCCGGACACCGTTGAGCTTTCCACAGAACAGCGACTTGCCTCTGGAGGCACACACCATGAGACAACCATCCTTTTTCCGGGGAAAAGGTGGATGAAATCTCATCCAATTACCACAGAGTTGAAGCAGCAGTGTTAACAAATGGAAGCCAAACTCCACCTTTCATATAACTGGAAGTCATCTTCTATAGCCTAACCCTGTAACAACATTGTATCCCATGGTATCTGACACTGCCAATGGAACCAGAACGTCCTGCCCTGCTTTTCTTGTCCAACACGGGAAAGATTCCTCTTCCAGCCCTCCGTGTTTACTAAGCAATTTATGTCAGCAGTCTCAAGAGTGAAAGTGATGAGTCCTAAGAAATGATTTCCTAAATTCTCTGCATCTTGAACTCTGCTGAGGGGTCTCTCCCCACCTTTGCCAAACAACAACTTCACTGAACAGGTTCTATAATTTCTGCAAATACTTTTGTTTTAAATTCTGACACGATCTCCCCCACACTAGGGTACTAAACAGACTGCTCGTGCACTTACACCCTCAAGGGTCTGACAGGGTGTTCCGAGGTGGCATTTCCGGGCTGGGGGTGGGGTGTGCGGGGACTGTCCGCAAAGGGCAGCTCACAGTGACAGGAGGAGGCACAGAGAAACCATCCTACCCTTACTAGTTTCTGTGACAATGATCAGATTCCCATCGACGTCCACACGTGCAGAAGCGGCCGCACTCCTCCATGACCTTACACCAGAACCAGCGGGCTGCGCCTCGCTCACTCTGACCGCCACGACCAGGGGCACGGAACCCCTGGGAGGAGGGCAGGGCGGCAGAGGTGGCCGTGACGGCCCCTGGCAGCGCCGCCCCCGCAAGGCCGTGCCCCCGGAAACGACCTGGCAGCACCACGCTGGTTCCTACGTGCCGAGTGTGTTCCCAAAACGGACCGAGAGCATGGCATGGGCCAAGCTCAGGTGGCCCACACTCCACACCCGAGGCCACTCTGCCGCCTGCCTGCCAGGCCTCTGCAGGGGAGAGTCCAGGGAGGACAGATTCCACCACACAGACGGGGAGGCAGCCCGCCCAGGCCCCGGAGTCACGTCCCGTTCTGCTGCTACTTCTACCAAACTCCAAACGTTCAAAACCCGTGGGAGACGAAGGACACACGGGGCAAGGCCGAACCAAACACCCCACGTTAGGCTCGACGATGGCGTGGCCATTTCAACTGACACTCACTTCACGGACATCTCTTTGTAATATGGTGTTCCTTGCTTCAGAAAGGATGAGGTCTTTCCTTGAGGTGTCTAGGTCCTCTTCCAGCTTGGCCACGAGAATGCACAGGGTAGTCAGGAGCTCTTTCACCTGGCTCTGCACCTTTGACACTCAGAAAGGGAAGCAACATGTGAGGGCCCCCACTGCTAGTCTTCCTATGTTGTTTTTTTTTTTCAATGTTTATTTATTTTTTGGGGGACAGAGAGAGACAGAGCATGAACGGGGGAGGGGCAGAGAGAGAGGGAAACACAGAATCGGAAACAGGCTCCAGGCTCTGAGCCATCAGCCCAGAGCCTGACGCGGGGCTCGAACTCACGGACCGCGAGATCGTGACCTGGCTGAAGTCGGACGCTTAACCGACTGCGCCACCCAGGCCCCCCGTGTTGTTTTAAAAACAATGGATAAAAAGGAAACCCCCTCCAATCAAATCCTGGGATGATGTCTGGAGCTGAACTCTGCGTGTGGCCCCTAATTCTTCTACGAAACTACACCCCTCCAGTGCCACACGTAACTGCTCTCTCACCTGGAAACAAAGGGATTGAGTTGGTACACAGAGGTGTTTCATTAGTCCTTACTCTACAGTTACCCTAAGACCCCTTCGCCTCAAAGAACATGACAGAATGCTGGTAAGCTTTTTCACGGATGCTCCTGTTCACAAACTTGCTTGTTAACCCCTTTCAATTTTACATTCGAGACAAATCTTCCCCGAAATAAATTACATTATGCAATCTGTACTAGCCAATCGATACACACAACATTTCCACCAACTACTGCTTTTTAACCATACAGACCTGTCTTCTTACAAGAATTCAAGAAGATGAAAAGGAAACTCCAGTCACACAAACACACAAAGTGTGCCTAGAACACACAGCATGTGCACAAATTGAGAACCGCTGTGGCTAGGCACACCATTTCAGCCTCGGTTTTGTCCTTCTCCAATATGGAGTTGAGGACCTTGAGCACCTCCACCTCACTGGACACGCCGGCAGGAGTCTTCGCCTGTCGCCGTATGACTGTTTTTTGAAGAGCTCTCTCGTGCCTGGAGACGAGGAACTCCAAATGTTCCAGCAGCAGCTGGCGGGAGAGACAAAAGGAAAACCGTGTTTCAAGAACACCTTCAATTCCGGGCCTCAAGTTCACCAAATGCAAAACCAAGTCTGAATCCTTTCAATTCAGATCCCAGGTAGGGAGCCACCCCCTCGAATGTGTGAAAATAGCCTTACTCCTCCTCACGGATCAAACAAGGTTTGAGAACAATAGGTCCCAGCCAACTCCACGGGGACATGTGGACAAGGGGCATGAATGGTGTCCTGTGTTTAAAGACACTGGCAGTGCGCCTACTGACCCTGGTGTTGTTTCTCTCCGCCTTCAGGTTGGCGATCTCCTCCTCTCTCTGCATTAGCTGCTCCCTGCAGGCGTGGAGCTCTGCAGCGAGAGCTGCACACTCCTGGGGTCGGAGAGGGGACAAAAGTGGAGAGACACAGGGGGTCTTTACCAGAGCACACCAGGCCTCCGTGGCCCTCCAGAGTCCCAGCACCCACCACCCTCAAGTAGCATCACACACACCAGTCCCCTCCTCACCACCCACAGGAGTCCCGGGGATTTTCGGAGGGACCGACACTCAAGGGGACAGACGTTTTCAGGTGCCTGGCAGGTCTAGGACTCAGGAACTCTGCTGACTCGGGAGCAACAGGCCGAGAAGCCTCCTGCCCATCCGCAGCCTCTGGCCTCGTCTGGCAAGCAGGCTTGTGGAGCGGCAGTGGGGAAAGGCTGACGGTCCTCAAAAGCTGCTGTCTTAGCCTGAACCCCTGGCTCAATCAGACTCAACCCTACCCGATGGACTTTTCAAAAATGATGGTAGGACTCTTGACGAAAGGGCGAGTTTACGACTTCTTTCCATAGGCAAGCAGGAAATATTATGGAGGAAGGGTTTCTGAGGAGAGTGATGCCAGGGCCCACCACCCCGCGTGGGGCTTCTCTCCCGCCAATACTGAGCGCCCGCCCAGGACATGGCCTACAGGTGGGCTCCAAGGAGGTGGACGCACACTCTCCAGTCAGTCGAGCGCAGAGTCCGGTGCAGGGCTCAATCCCTGAACCATGACATCATGACCTGAGCTGAAACCAAGAGTCAGACGCTTAATGCCCTGAGACACCCAGGCGCCCCAGAGCTTTGGTCTCTGTAGGACAGACGAGGGGATAAACGTTCACTTAACAACTGACATTCCAAATAAAGAGAGTTGTTGATTTCAGCAATTCTAGAAAATCCAAGTACAAACTGGTGACATACTTCAATTTCTTTCATAAATTAACCCTTTCCAAATCAACGGAATGTCACCACAGAACTGACCACGTTCCTTGCAATCTGACTTGACAAGGTGAACCCACAGAAGCCTATCTGATCCTTGAGGTAGGACTGTGCAGGCCCATTTCTATGTGGGGATTTTTGTTCCAATAAATACATTGGAAACTTTTCTGGAGATGTGTGACATTTGGAAAGACTGGCAGATGAGCTGAGCAGCTACGAAGTATCAAAACTAGTAAGTAAACGGGAGGCCACGAGTGCATGAAATATACGCAGATACTAGGCTATTAGAGCATTTCCTCCCCGAAAACATACACAAACCTACTCTAACAAGAGAAAACGTATCATTTTGCACACAGAAACTGACCGTACCTACATGGTGCCATTTGCAGTCAAGAGAAAGGCAAACCAATGTGGAGACGCAGGATTAAGTCCTAACCGCATAACACAAGCTGTAGCAGACGCTGTCCTCTGGGGGAAGTGTGCACCACCTCCTGTTGCTATTGAGGTCCCCTCAAGTGTTGCACGAATCCACGAATCTCCTACTCAGCTCTTGGTAAGCACTTCCTTTCTCCAGTAAATCAAGCACCACAGGAGAAGTGATTTCTCAGGGTTCCTGCATCATTTTCACCATGTTAAGGGCAATACCATGAACCTTAATTACATCCTGGGACCCATTTGAAGTGTCCCCAGGGATGCTGGACGTGCTCCCGCGATGCAGAGAAGACTCATGGTATGACAAGAAAAGGCTGAATGGCCTGACACGTCCTGAGGTCCACAGCTGCAGCTGCCAGCCGGCCAGCGTGAGGACCATGGAGGCACAAAGAAAGGGAAATTCTCGAAGCTCTCGCTGCGGCTACCCCAGCACACGCAAAAACCTGGTGCTATTTGTGAGACATCTTTGTGTCTCGTGTGGAAGATGTGGCATCTCTGTGGATGTAGGACTGCTGTGAGACGGGCACACCTGCAGACTCAACTCAAACTGCAAGACAAGTGAAGACCTGACATCACGACGTAAGGCAGAAGGAAGGGAAGGAGCGAAAACTGGCACATTTCAATGCAGGCACAGGATAGCTTGGTGATTTTAGAAAGGGGTTTGGCTTTGAAAATGGTCCAGACGATAGGAGAAGCAGCTTCCACCACGAAGAAGAAGGACACAGTTTCCCAGACGCCCGAGAGAAGATTGCAGAGAAGCAGGAACTACCATCCACCGCATGTCAACCACTCCAACACAAAAAGTGAAAACCCAAGAAAATCAGTTGAGGAGACCATGGCTGCCTGCACAGGTTTTTCATGCAGAAGGAGGTGCCCTGTCGGGGGGAAAATGCCACAAACGACATTTATTCACGAGAAAGACAAGTGAGCACCAAGATGTTGGGTAGGAAGGGGTGAAGCAGCGACCGAATGAGCGGATACAGGCGGGGGTGTGAGCAGGGCGGCTGGCCCTGTGTAGGAAGCTCACCCCAGGTTCCTGAAGGCAACAAGTCCCAGTGGCCAGTGGTCTGGCTGCACAACCAGAGCCCTTGCCCTGGACCAGTTCCATCCCGGCTCTGTCCCTCAACTCAGGAAGTACGCTGAGAGCAAGGGAATGTCCTCTAAAGTTCTTCTGACATCGGACAATGTCCTGGCCACCCAGAACCCCACGGGTCACCACCAAACGTGTCTTGGTGGCTCACTCGCTCCGGAGCGCAGCGGGTCTAAGTCAGCCTGCGGACCAGGGGCCACGAGGACTTGTGAGGCTCATGGCACAGGCACGTTACAAGAAGGACAGTCAATGCTGCCAAAGAGAACCGCCACAGAGGGAACATTATGAAAGTCAGGAAGATGCCAAGGGACGTTACAAAAAACTCTGGGGAAACCATCAAGCCCAACACAATCAAGAAATCCCTGCTAGAGATGACTGTCCATACGACGTGCGTGATTTCCAGGACCTATGACACAGCCAATCAGGAAACTCATGACTGAGACTGTGCATATGGCAAAAAGAAAAAAAAGAAAAAGAAAAAGAGTTGGGGGATGCAGGGATTCAAAATGCGTATCCTACAGAAGGTCACGAGCACAGAGAAAAGCCCAGAGGAGGTCACAGAAGAAGACAGCAGAGAGAGGAGATCTGGCGAAGCAGACGGAGGGCGAGGAAGGTGGCATGGAAGCGGCATCGCTGGAAAGCACGCTGCCACCAGGAGTGATCCGGCAGAGTCTCGGCTCCTTTCCCACATGGACCCTTCCATGACAAGGGCGCTGGGACTAAAGCCAGCCAGCCGTCTATGGAAACATTGGCCAGGAACAGAGAGGCCCTTGTGGAAAGCTGCACAGACAGTGCCCGCCTCCACCCCCATACCGCCAGGCCCCAAGGCCCAAGACTGCCCCATCTAGCGGGTCCCCCCCACCCCATGCAGGTCTGCATATCAGCACATTTGTGAGGACCCACCCCCACTTTCCAGACAGCAAATCCTCACCAAGGTGCTCAGTGAACCACTTCGCCTGCCATGCACACGTCTGTGCGTGAAAATCGAGGGAGCATGCAGCCAGGCCGCCCGGGACGCATGTGTGTCACCACCACCTAAGCGTTCATCAGGAGGAACATCGTGTGGAGACTTGTGTGCACTTGGACAGCCTATCCTCACACGGGCATAAGGGCAGTAAGATCTGACATAAAACGAATAACGTGTTGTTCCATAACCTGGCTTTCAAAAAATGACATTTCCTTCTGGCAGGTCTCTCTCGGTCCCCGCCCAGAGAAAATGCCTCTCAGCCTACTATCACAGGCTGTTTTTGTAATGTAACAATGTGTCCAGACTGTATTAGGAATATGGCTGTAAAACTGCAGGCTAGAAAAGCTTTGTAACCATGCATTCACCCGTGTATCTCCTAGGCCATGGCGAAGCAATCGTACTGAGTACACCAGGCCATCATGAAGCATTCACCCTTCATTGGTAATGCATGAATTGTTACATCCGTAAATACACAGGAATCTTTCCAATTCCTCCCATTTCTGATGCACAGTGCTAAGGATACACGTAACAACAGCGTAGTGTGTCACCTGAGACAGCACTGATGTGGGTTCTGATAGACAATTCATTCTAGAAACAGATGGAGAATAAACTCAGGGATCAATACAGCGCAGAGCTGTGCACCTATTTCCCTGTGACGTAAAACTGTTTCTCTAGCTTACTTGACTCGAAGAATATAGTATATGACACATACAAGATACAGGTGCTAATGCACTGTTTTTCTCTCTACTCAGGTTACTGGACAACAGGAGAGTTTGAACAGTTAAGTGTTCTGGGGACCAAACCTTATACATGGATTTTCAATTGTGGGCAGGGTGGAACCCCGAACACCAAGTTGTTCTACGGACAGCTCTACTCATCCTCGGGGAAGAACGAAGCAAGCACGACCTTTGTGAACAACAGAAAAGAGGAAAATAGAAATAGATTTTCTGTTTTAATTTTGTAATGTCATTCTTTATTCCTTAGAGACGGAGAGCAGCAGGGGACGGGCAGAGTGAGAGGGAGACAAGGAATTGAAAGCAGACTCCAGGCTCTGGGCTGTCAGCTCAGAGCCCGTCTCGGGGGTTCCCTCGCCAAGAAAAAGTTCATGACGGGGCCAAAGTCAGCCGCTTAACTCACTGAGCAACCTAGGAGCAGAAAAGGAGAAGTTTAGACGGTCCTTGTACACAAGGCATACGTGTTTCCCCAAAGGAGTTAGTGACCAAGTTGCTCAGGAACACCCAGCACTAAGTGCCAGCAGGCAGGACACAGATTCAGAAAGAAAGGCCGTCTTCTCAGAGAGAGAGGCGTATTGTACACGGATGGGGCAGAACGCCAGCATCTCTGCACAGCAGGAGGCGCCCCCCGCCCCACAGCCAAGCAGCTGCGAGGTGAGTGGGGCCGGCGCAGGGAAGACCGCAGGACTCGGCCCCTCCCCGAGTCCACCCGAGTGATGACAGGGTACAGATCTCCAGAGACCTCACAGATGGCCTCTGAGACAGGCAAGCTCCACGCCACAGGACCCACGGACCAGCAGGGAGAGGGAAGAGCAGGAAAGAGGCAAAGCCATCTCCCTGGCTTCTGACCACCGGACCAGGGAGCAAGCTGCTCTGTTCCCAGGAGGAGGCACAGGTGTGGGGAGGAGGGTGGTGGCCCGTGTGGAACTCAAAGAGCCCACAGTCCGCCCAGATGGACCTTCACTACGAGGTGCTTGGAAAGACGTCCGGGAGACAGAGTGGGGTGCATGAAGGAGAACACAGGGCAGCCGAACCTCCCAAGGAAAACCGCCTCCCCGAGTCTGACCCACACCGACCCATGGGACAAAACGGCCACCCTGCAGCCGCACTGTGCACACGTTCCCCCATTCCACCGAACCACACACTCCCATGCCGTTCTATGACTCTCCGTAAAACCGCATACGTCTCTGGGCGAGGTAACTGCAGCACATAGTGTTCAGCACCTAGTACCGTGCCTGCCACGCACTCCAGAACAGGTGAATACTTTAGTGTACGCCTTGTACCCACACACGTAAATATTACACACGCTGCTTTTAAACATTACGTAGTTCTGTATAGGATATAAAGACGCACACTGTCCTGTGCTTTATGAGATGGGTGATGTGAGGGGCTTGTACCTGTTGCCTAAAGCACGAATCTTAGCGCTCAACCCACACATTAGAAGGAGCCACTCTACCCAATGACGTCTACACTGCATCCATTCTTGTCTCCTCCCCCAACCCACTATCCACACAGAACCAGCACCAGCTTTCAAAAAATTCAACAACATCATGCCAGTCCTTCCCCCTGAGGACACAACGACCCCAGGCCCTTTTCTGAAAACCCAACTCCTTACGGGGTAGGTTCTGTCCCAACACCAGCTGCCTGGTGCCTCACCTGGCTCCGCTTCCGCTTCCATCGCTCACAACAAAGCCAAGCTCCTCCTTGACCCCGGCCTTTGGCCTCGGAGTCACACTGCTGGGAGAGTGCTCGGTCAGCCTCAGCTCCCGAGCGACCTCTCCGGAAAAGGCCTTTCCGGAACCACGGTGCACAAGTAAGCGACATTTCCTCCTAACCCCTTCACTCGTCCAGATACACTCTTCTCAGCTGTGCCTCCACCCCCGTCTCCGAGGAGCACAGCAGCCAGAGCCTGGCGACCACAATGGTGCAGAGTCACAAAAGGGCTCAACAAGGGTGGGTGGTTGTGTCTCTGCAGATGATTCGGGTGCACCAACACAGAAGCCCTTTTTGTGGGGGCTACACTGTACACATACAGACATCATAAGGACTCTAAACCCGTATCTTTCTATAATAACACGGAATGTAAATGGACCAAATGCGCTAACCAAAAGACATAGGGTATCAGAATGGATAAAAAAACAAGACCCATCTATTTGCTGTCTACAAGAGACTCATTTTAGCCCTGAGGACACCTTTAGATTGAGAGTGAGGGGATGGAGAACTATTTATCATGCTACTGGAAGCCAAAAGAAAGCTGGAGTAGCCATACTTATATCAGACAGACTAGACTTTCAATCAAAGGCTGTAACAAGAGATGAAGAAGGGCATTTCATAATAATTACAGGGCCTATCCATCAGCAAGAGCTAACAATTATAAATGTCGATGCGCCGAATACAGGAGCCCCCAAACATAGAAAACAATTCCTCATAAACATGAGCAACCATATTGATAAGAATGTGGTCAATGCAGGGGACTTTAACACTCCACTTACAGAAATGGATAGATCATCTAGACACACGGTCAATAAAGAAACAAGGGCCCTGAAGGATACATTGGATCAGATGGACTTGACACATATATTTAGAACTCTGCATCCCAAAGCAACAGAATATACTTTCTTCTCGAGTGCACATGGAACTTTCTCCAAGATAGGTCATATACTGGGTCACAAAACAGCCCTTCATAAGTATACAAGAATTGAAATTGTACCATGCATACTTTCAGACCCCAAGGCTATGAAGCTTGAAATGAACCACAGGAAAAAGTCTGGAAAACCTCCCAAAGCATGGAGGTTAAAGAACACCCTACTAAAGAATGAGTGGGTCAACCAGGCAATTAGAGAAGAAATTTAAAAATATATGGAAACCAACGAAAATGAAAATACAACAATCCAAACGCTTTGGGATGCAGCGAAGGCAGTCCTGAGAGGAAAATACATTGCAATCCAGGCCTATCTCCAGAAACAAGAGCAATCCCAAATACAAAATCTAAGAGCACACCTAAAGGAAATAGAAGCAGAACAGCAAAGGCAGCCTAAACCCAGCAGAAGAGGAGAAATAAGAAAGATCAGAGCAGAAATAAACAATATAGAATCTAAAAAAAACTGTAGAGCAGATCAATGAAACCAAGAGTTGGTGTTTTGAAAAGATACACAAAATTGACAAACCTCTAGCCAGGCTTCTCAAAAAGAAAAGGGAGATGACCCAAATAGATAAAATCATGAATGAAAATGGAATGATTACAACCAATCCCTCAGAGATACAAACAATTCTCAGGGAATACTATGAAAAATTATATGCCAACAAATTGGACAACCTGGAAGAAATGGACAAATTCCTAAACACGCACACTCTTCCAAAACTCAATCAGAAGGAAAGAGAAAGCTTGAACAGACCCATCACCAGCGAAGAAATTGAATCGGTTATCTAAAATCTCCCAAGAAATAAGAGTCCAGGACCAGATGGCTTCCCACGGGAGTTCTACCAGACGTTTAAAGCAGAGATAATACCTATCCTTCTGAAGCTATTCCAAGAAATAGAAAGGGAAGGAAAACTTCCAGACTCATCCTATGAAGCCAGTATTACTTTGATTCCTAAACCAGACAGAGACCCAGTAAAAAAAGAGAACTACAGGCCAATATCCCTGATGAATATAGACGCAAAAATTCTCAATACGATACGAGCAAATCGAATTCAACCGCATATGAAAAGAATAACCCACCATGATCAAGCGGGATTCATTCCTGGGATGCAGGGCTGGTTCCACATTCGCAAATCAATCAACGTGATACATCACAGTGAGAAAAGAAAAGATAAGAACCATATGAGCCTGTCAATCGATGCAGAAAAGGGCTTTGACAAAATTCAGCACCCTTTCTTAATAAAAACCCTTGAGAAAGTCGGGATAGAAGGGACATACTTCAACATCATAAAAGCCATTTATGAAAAGCCCACGGCTAACATCATCCTCAATGGGGAAAAACTGAGAGCTTTTTCCCTGAGATCAGGAACGCGGCGGGGATGCCCACTCTCACCGCTGTTGTTTAACATAGTGTTGGAAGTTCTAGCATCAGCAATCAGACAACAAAAGGAAATCAAAGGCATCCAAATTGGCAAAGATGAAGTCAAGCTTTCCCTTTTTGCAGATGACGTGCTACTACACATGGAAAATCTGATAGACTCCCCCAAAAGTCTGCTAGGCCTGATACATGAATTCAGCAAAGTTGCAGGATACAAAATCAAAGTACAGAAATCAGTTGCATTCTTATACACTACCAATGAAGCAACAGAAAGACAAATAAAGAAACTGATCTCATTCACAATTGCACCAAGAAGCATAAAATACCTAGGAATAACTCTAACCAAAGATGTAAAAGATCTGTATGCTGAAAAGTATAGAAAGCTTATGAAGGTAATTGAAGGAGATATGAAGAAATGGAAAGACATTCCGTGCTCATGGATTGGAAGAATAAATATTGTCAAAATGTCAATACTGCCCAAAGCTATCTACACATTCAATGCAATCCCAATCAAAATTGCACCAGCATTCCTCTCGAAACTAGAACAAGCAATCCTAAAATTCATATGGAACCACAAAAGGCCCCGAATGGCCAAAGTAATTTTGAAGAAGAAGACCAAAGCAGGAGGCATCACAATCCCAGACTTTAGCCTCAACTACAAAGCTGTCATCATGAAGACAGCATGGTATTGGCACAAACACAGACACACAGACCAATGGAATAGAATAGAAACCCCAGAACTAGCCCCACAAACGTATGGCCAACTCATCTTTGACAAAGCAGGGAAGAACACCCAATGGAAAAAAGACAGTCTCGTTAACAAATGGTGCTGGGAGAACTGGACAGCAACATGCAGAAGGTTCAAACTAGACCACTTTCTCACACCATTCACAAAAATAAACCCAAAATGGATAAAGGACCTGAATGTGAGACAGGAAACCATCAAAACCCTAGAGAGGAAAGCAGGAAAAGACCTCTCTGACCTCAGCCGTAGCTATCTCTTACTCGACACATCCCCAAAGGCAAGGGAATTAAAAGCAAAAATGAATTACTGGGACCTTATGAAGATAAAAAGCTTCTGCACAGCAAAGGAAACAACCAACAAAACTAAAAGGCAACCAACGGAATGGGAAAAGATATTTGCAAATGACATATCGGACAAAGGGCTAGTATCCAAAATCTATAAAGCGCTCACCAAACTCCACACCCAAAAAACAAATAACCCAGTGAACAAACGGGCAGAAAACATGAATAGACACTTCTCTAAAGAAGACATCCGGATGGCCAACAGGCACATGTAAAGATGCTCAACGTCGCTCCTCATCAGGGAAATACAAATCAAAACCACACTCAGATATCACCTCCCGCCAGTCAGAGTGGCCAAAATGAACAAATCAAGAGACTATAGATGCTGGAGAGGATGTGGAGAAACGGGAACTCTCTTGCACTGTTGGTGGGAATGCAAATTGGTGCAGCCACTCTGGAAAACAGTGTGGAGGTTCCTCAGAAAATTAAAAATACACCTACCCTATGACCCAGCAATAGCACTGCTAGGAATTTACCCAAGGGATACAGGAGTACTGATGCATAGGGGCACTTGTACCCCAATGTTTATAGCAGCACTCTCAACAATAGCCAAATGATGGAAAGAGCCTACATGTCCATCAACTGATGAATGGATAAAGAAATTGTGGTTTATATACACAATGGAGTACTACGTGGCAATGAGAAAGACTGCAATATGGCCCTTTGTAGCAACACGGATGGAACGGGAGAGCGTGATGCGAAGTGAAATAAGCCATACAGAGAAAGACAGATACCATATGGTTTCACTCTTAGGTGGATCCTGAGAAACTTAACAGAAACCCATGGGGGACAGGAAGAAAACAAAGGAGGTTAGAGTGGGAGAGAGCCAAAGCATAAGAGACTCTTAAAAACTGAGAACAAACGGGGTTGATGGGGGGTGGGAGGGAGGGGAGGGTGGGTGATGGGTATTGAGGAGGGCACCTTTTGGGATGAGCACTGGGTGTTGTATGGAAACCAATTTGACAATAAATTTCATATCCTGAAAAAAAATAAATAAACATAAAAAATTCAACAACATCATGCCAGTCCTTCCCCCTGAGGACACAACGACCCCAGGCCCTTATCTGAAAACCCAACTCCTTACGGGGTAGGTTCTGTCCCAACACCAGCTGCCTGGTGCCTCACCTGGCTCCGCTTCCGCTTCCATCGCTCACAACAAAGCCAAGCTCCTCCTTGACCCCGGCCTTTGGCCTCGGAGTCAGACTGCTGGGAGAGTGCTCGGTCAGCCTCAGCTCCCGAGCGACCTCTCCGGAAAAGGCCTTTCCGGAACCACGGTGCACAAGTAAGCGACATTTCCTCCTATCCCCTTCACTCGTCCAGATACACTCTTCTCAACTGTGCCTCCACCACCATCTCCGAGGAGCACAGCAGCCAGAGCCTGGCGACCACAATGGTGCAGAGTCACAAAAGGGCTCAACAAGGGTGGGTGGTTGTGTCTCTGCAGATGATTCGGGTGCACCAGCACAGAAGCCTTTTTTGTGGGGGCTACCCTGTACGCTTGAGGGGCATCCCGCTCCCAGCCTGCTTCAGATTCTGGGTCTCCCTCTGTCTGCCCCTCCCCTGGCCACACTCTCTGTCTCTCTAAATAGTAAATAAACATTATGAAAATTAGGAAACAAACGACACTGATCAAACACTCCCAAAATAACTGTCACTTAAGCGATCCACTTCATCTAGTTGCCCTGCCATAGCCAGCCCGTCATCACAAAGCCTGCCCTGGGCAGGCACCTGACAGGGGAGGAGGGCGGCCATGGCAGTGGGGATAGGGAGCTGGGAGGCTGACACCGTCACCACCCCATGGACTCAGGCTGAGCGTGGGCAAACTGGATGGCCAGTTTAGAAGAACGACGGGTACTAGGCAAGGACTACTGGGTTTTCTTTTCTTCTGTAACAAATGCTGATGACCAAAATGTTTGCTAGGACTTCTCAGTCTTCCCTGGCTTGCTCTTATACATGTGAGTAGCCTGTTAATCACCACATCGTGAACTAGGAAAGATGAGTTCAATTTGAAGCATGTTTGAAGGCATCAAGGAGACCCCGAGGCAGTCACAACTGGAAGGACTGAGGCCCCAACAAAAGGGAAGCCCGCTGAGCCAACTCTAATGTTCAGAGTCCTCTCTCTCCCTCAACACATGTGAGGATTCTGAATTTCCTCAGGGACTGGAGGCAAGATACCAACGAGCTGCAAAGGAAACCTAACAGAAAGGCAAGCACAAAGTCGCAGCTAACCGAGCTGTGGACAGCACAGGGAGGCACCGAAAATGAGCCCGGCACTCGGCAAGCACTGCCTGAGAAGCTGACCCTTCCATCATCTCATTGTGCTGTGGAGAAAATAACTGGGCTTTGGGACCTAGCATCAAGGACGGGTCGTCGGAAATACTCCAGGCCTCCAAATGGGGACCCTGGAGGTCTACATGGGGGTGGGGGACAGCGTGAGCCCAGCTCACACTGCACCTTACAAAGACTGAGCCCCAGTCTCAACTCACTCACGCCTGAGTGGGCCCAATAACCGCCACACTCGGGGTGTATGGGATGAAATGCTGAAGGAATACAAGCACACGAAGAGCCTCTATGCTTCTCCATACAGTCCAGCACAAAAATAAAAACAAAGAAGAAATGAAAAGACAAGATAAGACAAGACAAAAAAAAGACAGAAAAGAAAAGAAAAGAAAAAAAGAAGAAGAAAGAAAAGAAAAGAAAAGAAAAGAAAATGAAAAGGAAAGGAAATGAAGGGAAAGGAAAGGCAAGGAAACGAAAGGGAAGGAAAGGAAAGGAAAGGAAAGGAAAGGAAAGGAAAGGAAAGGAAAGGAAGGGAAAGGCAAGGCTAGGCAAGGCAAGGCAAAGCAAGGCAAGGAAATGAAAGGAATGCCTGGGTAGCTCAGTCGGGGAAGCATCCCACTTTGGTTCATGTCGTGATCTGACGCTTTATGGTTTGAGTCCCGTGTCGGGCTCTGTGGTGACAGTGAAGAGCCTGGAGCCTGCTTTGGATTCTGTGTCTCCCACTTTGTCTCCCCCTCCCCTCTTCAAGTTTTGTCTCTACCTCTCTCTCTCTCTCAGAAGTAAATAATATTAAAAAAAATTATTTTAATAAGAAAAGGAAAGAAACAAACAAGCAAACAAAAAAAAGAGGGGCACCTGGATAGCTCAGTCTACTCGTTTAAGTGACCGACACTTGGTTTCGGCTCACGTTTGTTAGTTTGAGCCCTGTGTTGGGCTCTCTACTGACAGAAAACAGCCTCTCCTCAACAGTGTCTCTCTCTCCCCCGTCCTCTACCCCCACCCCTGCTCTCACCTTCTTTCTCCCTCAAGATAAATAGATAAACATAAAAAAAAAACAGGTTTTACATCATATCGACCCAAAGAAGAAAGAAGAGAAACAGACCAAGAGGAGACCCATAGACTGGAGTTATTGGATGCAAAAGTCAACTGTCCAAAAACCATTCTTGACAAATGGGAAATTTTCAGAGACTCAAAACAGATTCTCAAACTGCAAATTATCGGAGCTAAAATTAAGATCTCCAGGTGCCTGAGTGGCTCAGTTGGTTAAGCATCTGACTTCAGCTCAGGTCATGATCTCGTGATTCGGGAGTTTGAGCCCCGCGTTGGGCTCTGTGCTGACAGTGCAGAGCCTAGAGCCTGCTTCAGCATCTGTGTCTCCCTCTCTCTCTGTTCTTCCCTTGCTCCCAGTCTGTCTAGCTCTCTAACATAATTAAAAGACTAAAAAATCTTGTTAATGGCATTAAGAACTCAGTCTGTGGGTTTCACATCAGAGTAGACACAGGTGAATAGACTCAGTGAACTGAAAGATAGTTAGGTAAAAATATATCTAGACCATACACAGAGAAAACGTCCAGAAAATACAGAAGCCCAAAAGACACAGAAGATATGGTACAAAGGTCCAATAGGAACCCACAAAGTAGAGGAAACACAGAATGGGTAGTACCACTTCGCTACAAAGATAAGAATCAAAACTGATAAAAGAACCATGAGAGTGACTCCACAAAGAACACCCGAGGCAAAAAGATGTTAACAGTCATGAGAGGACAAAGATACCGCCTTCCATGGGACAACAACAACAACACTACCAGCTGACTCTTCAAGACGAGCAAATGAAGCCAGATGATGGATTGGCATGTATGAAAGGTGAACTAAAATAGCCACCAACCTGGAAGTCTTTACCTAACAGAAACATTCTTCACAGTGAAGGCAAAGTAAAGATGTTTTTCAGGCAAAACAGAAGCAAAAACAAAAATAAAAACAGAAACAACAAACAAAAACAACACACACACACACACACACACACACACACAAACCATGACTACACATCAACTACAGTCACAAACTAAAATCAATATTAAAGCAGCTTGTTGCACAAAAGAAATGTAGTCTCTGAAAGAAATATGAAAAAACAAGGCTTGCAGAACAACGTCACAACAGAAAGGGTAACTGTGAGAACAAACCTTCACAAGCATTAAGTGCACGAAACAATGACAACAACGCCAAAATCCACCTAAAACTTAAAAATATTACCCAACAAAAGGCGAAGAGGAGTTCAGTGTGGTTCAAGTGTCAAAGAAAAGAGCAGGGGCGCCTGGGTAGCTCAGTCAGTTGGGTGTCCGACTTTGGCTCAGGTCACGATCTCACGGTTTGTGAGTTGGAGACCCACGTCAGACTCTGTGCTGATGACTCAGAGCCTGGAGCCTGCTTCAGATTCTGTGTCTCCCTTTCTGCTCTGCCCCTCACCCGATTGTATTATGTCTCTCTCAAAAAACAAATAAATCTTAAAGAAAAGATAAACGGAGAGAGCAGTGTCAGGGAAGCAGTACAAGTCCTGAATCAGGCAGGGGTCAGTTGAAAATGCACCTGCCTCTAGAAATAGATATATTCCAATTACCTAACAGATCAGTGTACAAGTAAAAACTCCCTCCTACTTCTAAAGGAAGGCTAGAGACCAAAAGAACCCAGAACAGCTGGGACAAAGAAGAAACTAATAATACGGTACGTGTAAACTACTCTATCAGTCATGACATGTGCACAAATGCTGCAAGCAAAAGGTTGACTCTCAAATTCATTAGAAGGAAACTAAGCATACGCTGGTCACAAAGGTACACCTTAAAACGTAAGATCACAGACAGGTGGAAGGAAAAGATCCCCAGGCAAACCCTACCGAACAGAAAACTGATGTGGCCACTGGGACCCTCCAAGAAAGTAACCTCTATTGCAAAAAGCTCTACTGGAGACCAAGAGGAACATTTCGCGATGGAAGTTCCATCTACCAAGAGAACAAGACTTCTAAACTCGCATATACCTAATAACGCAATCTCAAAATACAGAAAAATTCACAAACAGAGAAAAGGAAAAAGAGCCACATCCATAAGCACGATGGGAGTCTTGACGATACATCTCTCAGTATCTGACAGAACTGACGACAACAGAAAACTCAAGGCAGTGGGACAGGGCTGTCCAATATGCGGTCACGTGCTGTATTGCAAGTACTTGAAACGCGGCTCCTCAAAGTGCGACGTGTGGAAAGTATAAAATGCACACCACATTTTAAAGACAACGTGATAAAAGAGAATTCAAAATCATTCATAATTTTTGCTCACACCGGCTATACACTGAAATGATATTTTGGATGTGGCTCTTAGTTATATTAGTAAACTCATTCTCGCCTATTCCTTACTTGGTTTCAAGTGGTTACTAAAATCTGAATTCTGTCATTAACAAACTTCATCTAACCTATAAATAGAGACTACTGCATTCCCCCAATACACGTTATTTTCACGTGCCCGAGGAACAGTTCATGAAAACCAATATATGCCAGGCCATTAGGAAAGTCAGCTCATCTCAAAGGACTGAAATACTGCAGGGCATATTTAGGGATTGCATTAGATTCACAGTTCATTTACCCCAACAATTCATCATGCCCACAGTGATGGGATGAAGACAGGGAGACTTCCGGTGATGACCAGTCCTGGGCGGCTGAGAGAGCACTGTCACCCCTGCCACCACAGGAGGACAGGGAGAAGCAGGCTGTTGATGAACCAGGAAGCTGACTCTCACCTGACCCTGAATGTGTAGATGCCTTGATCTTGAGAACTTCCCAGTCTCCTCAACTGTAGGAAAGAAGTTTCTGTTCCTTATTAGGCAGCCAGTCAATGTATTTTGTTACAACTACCCCAAAACACTGAGACAGATACCTTCATGGAATTAAGCTAGAAATCCGCACAAAGAGAACGAGAAAATCCCCGAAACATCAAGATGTCTTCTGCTCCTAAACATTGTGATGAATTAAGAAAAAGATGCCACAGTGAAAGTTAGGAAATAGTTTCACATAAAAGATAATAAACATTTGGCCTATCAAAACTTGTGAGATCGGTAAAGGTGTGCTTAAAGGGAGACTCATAGATTTAGAATACATATATCATAGGATAGCTCAGTTGCTTGGTGACCAACTCGTGATTTTGGCTCAGGGTATGATCCCACGGCCACAAGATCAATCCCCATCCTGGCTCCACACTGAGTGAGGAGCCTGCTCGAGATTCTCTCTCTCTCTCTCTCTCTCTCTCTCTCTCTCTCTCTCTCTCCCTCTCCCTCTCCCTCTCCCTCTCCCTCTCCGTCTGACCCTCTGCCCTGCTCATGCTCTCATTCTAAAATGAATCAACACACTAATAAGCAAATAAATACAATACACATACTGGAAAGGAACAAAGGCTAAAAATCAAATGAAGGATTTAGTTCAAGAACTACAAGATGGGACAGCAAACAATCACCAAGTAGATGGAAAACAAAAGGGCAGAAATCAGTGCTGCAGGAAACAAATAGTAAATGACAGAAATCAGAAAAGCCCAAGTTGGTTCTATGAAAAAGAAACAAAGCACAAAATCCCAATATCAAGAAGTTCTAAAGCCAATATCACACCAGATGCTGCAGATAGGAGGGCTATTAGAAACCAGTTGACACTTATTCCTTGGAAAGTTTGGGAGGTCAGAGCAAATTCCTAGAAAACAAAATGCCTCATCTAAATAGACACAAGAAGATATGGGAAATCAGAAAAATCCTATTTCCACTTAAGAAAGGTATCTGCAATGAAAACCCTTCTCACAAGGAAAACCCTACACCAGCTGTTGGCCTAGCACTTCTTCCCAAAAGCAAAGAACACACACAAAAACTCTTCTGGGAAAGCACAAGGAGTGCTTCTTCCTACGTTGTTTTAGGAGGCCAGCACGACCTGTAACCCAAACCCCAGCAAGGACAGCACAAGAGGGTGCAAGGGAACACCCACCTCTCTCTTGAATACACATGCAAGGATCCAAAGCACACTATTTACAAATGGAATCCAGTGAAGAGAGAATGCATAGACATGAGGTTTGATTTATTCTAGACGGGCAAAAGTTGTTTTAAGTTAAACCACAACATTGAAACAAATCACTTGTCCCCAAAGATGCACAAAACACATTTCAGAAAATTTAGTATTATTATTTCTTTGATGATTGTTAAAAAATCAGAGCAAACTAAAAACAGAGGAGAATTTTCATGTTTTGATCCAACTATCTACCAGTAATGCCACGGAAAGTGTCATATGTAGTGTTAAAATACTGAACTCTTTGGGGCACCTGAGTGGCTTCTAGTCGGTGAAGCGTCTGACTCTTGATTTCAGCTCAGGCCATGATCTCACGGTTCATGAGTTCAAGCCTCGCATCAGATTCTGTGCTGACAGTGCGGAGTCTGCTTGGGATCCACTCGCTTTCCCCCCTCTCACTCCCCTTCCCATGCATGCTCTCTAAATCAATAAAGAAAGAAAGAAACTTTAAAAAATATTAAGTATACAAAACATTAGGAAAACCTTCTCTCTCGTATCTGGAAGGAGACAAGGACACCTACTCTCACCACTTCCATTCAACACAGTACTGGAGGCCCTAGCCAATCCAAGGCAAGAAACATACAAATGGTTATACTATTGGATAGAAACAAAAGAAACTTACGATAAGGCAACACAGAGAATGTAAGGCAGACATACACAAGAATGTGAAAACCTCTGCCATTCACAGATGGATTCCACACACATAGAAAGAACTCATTCAAATCAACAAAAACCAAAACACACAACCTAATCACAAAGTGGCTTCCAAAAGGCAATTATTATACAAAAGAAACACGTAAGTGGCCAAGACACACACAGGGGCGGGTCCCACGAATACACCATACCTCCCAGCACCTGAGCCCCAGCAACCAGCTAACACACGAGTAGAAGCAATACCAGGCATCAGCCAGCCTTGAGCTCCCGTACGCTGTTGCTCGTGGGGAACAGACACGTGCCATCACTCACGCCCTGCTCCTCCAAGGCAACCCAATACGATGCATGTGGATCTGCAGGCAGCCTCTGCACAAACCGGAGCACCCACAGGAGAAAGAATAAACCGTGCTGTGCTCACACACTGGGCCTTTGACAGCAGGGGAGGACCAGCACAGCCACGCAAGGAAAGCAGGTGCATTGCGCACACACAGCGCTCAAGGGTTGGCTCAACATGAAGCGAAGAACAAGCCAAAGCCATCGCTGGTGAAAGTCAAGACCGTGGTTACCTTTGGAGGACGTTCGGTGGGAGTCAGTAGGAGGTAGGAAGCACGGTAAGGTTCCATTTCTTCATCCAGGTGGTGGTTCCAAGAATGTGTTCGCTGAGTGGAAGGTATGGAAGATCAGCTGAAAGTAGTGGCCTAGGATGTTCCAAATGTCCACCGTGTGCCACACAAAAATGCAGCTCTGTGCGGGCTGCTAACCCCCAAGAGAAGCAAGGAAGCCCCACCCATCTGAGTGCAGAATCAGGAAAGAGCATCCAGACACCCCAGGAGCTACCGCCACACCCTCTTCGCCTCCAGCTGTTCATCTGGGGGAGTCCACATCGCCTTCCTAAACATAATTGGCCACAAGACACTGAATGCAGAAGCAGCTGGAAGAATAAAGATCTTGCACTAAGCCAATGCCAATGCCAATGCCATGCTTCTACACAGCGTTGTTCTGAAAATGTACGTATTTTTTGCACGAAAGGTATGAGTACGTTAATCTGTACTAATTTATCGTCTTTAAGTGAATTCATCACATGTGAGATGCTCGGATTTGGTTTGGTTTCCTTAATGTTTGTTTTTGACACAGAGACAAAGGACACGTGAGGGGAGGGGCAGAGGGAGAGGGCCACAGAGAATCTGAGACAAGTCCAGGCTGGCAGCTGGCAGCACACAGCCCCACATGGGGCTCTAAACTATCAACTGTGATATCACCACCTGAGCCAGAGTCGGACCCTTAACACAGAGAGCCACCCAGACGCCCGCGTCAATTCTCGGTTTAACCTCACCACAGAAGAGATCAAGAGACACAACCCCCACACACGAAGGCTCTCTGGGGCCCTCAATAATTCCCTGATGTCCAAGTGTCCCGACACCACCGAGTCTGAGAAACACTGACCCAGGGAACAAATGACACTCTCCCCTTCTTCTCCTCAACTTCCCAATTTCTATAGGGTTTCCCCAGCTCACCAGACTCTCTAGGGCCTGGCCCACAGGACGCAAGGGCCTAATCGGCCTTTGTTTGTGGCAGCCGCCTCGGGGGACAGAACGTGTGCAGCCTGTGCGGGGTCAGGGGACGGACAAGGCGGGAAGGTCTCCGACAGCCTCTGAGAGGGCGGGCGGCACACTCCTTACACGACAGCCGCGGCTGAGGCGGGCACCCGGAGAACCTCCCAGAAGCCACTACCTGCAGGGAGAAGGGCCCTTACCGCCTGCCGAGCGGTTAAGCCAGCACTGCCACGGGAGGCGCTCCCATGCACACCCCACCGCCACAGAGCGGCCACCATGACTCACGAGAGCCTGCGGGCATCCACACGGACAGGCCGGCCTTCCGCCCGAGGGTGGCCAAATGCTGTCCCCCAAGTGAACAGAACCAGGGCGCCCCGAGCCACCCGGCCTCTCACGGCTGGCACTGTGGCCTCTGCGGGAGTCCGAGCGGCGCTGGGTCCACCAGAACTCACCTGCCTCGATCGGGACGGTCTTCGGAGAAACAGGGGCCCCAGGGCGACATCCTCCTAGGTGGAACACTTCTAGCAAGGGGGAAGCCTGATGCTCAGAAGAGCACCTCCCTCACCCCCCACAGCGCATGCGGGCTCCTACCGCCTGCAAGAGCCGCCGGCCTCCCGCCCACCTCTCCGCCTGGCAAATGCGCTGTGGCGCCAGCACCAACGGAAACTACTGTGTCAGGGCGGAAAGACTACCGGGTGGGATGCTGCACCCACCCGGACGCACTGGGGTACAACGTCAGAGGCGAACCCGATCTCAGCTGCGGACCTTGGGCGATGGACACACATCAGCACAGGTTTGGGGCTGTGACAAAGGCCTCGCCCTGGTGGGGGGTTCGGATACCTGCTCAGGGGAGAGGCTGTGCCTCAGTAAGGGCAGGTATGTGTGTGAAATCTCTGGAGGATCCTCTCACCTTTGCTAAAACTGCTCTAGAAAAGTAGGCAAGAAGCCAAAACCACCCCCAAAAATATGCATGGGTGGGCCTCCGTGCAATCACGGAGCTTAGCCTGTAGCACAAGCCTGTTACCTTGGAATCACTGTCTTCTTTATCCACTGATAGGATGGCAAGGGAAAACAGTGAACTCCAGAAGCTTTCCCTCTGTTTCTGAAGTAAGAACACAGGCATCTTGCCTTTGGGTTCCCACGGTAGATGACGGAAGCTTCCCTTTGCCGTACCCTTATGTGTTTCATATCTATCCATATCTTATTCCTGAGACCATCAGCTTGCCAGGAGGTTGTCCTAGTCATTGCATCCTAAGATTTATCTCATTTTCTGGACCACATGCTTCCCTGGGGAATTCCATCAGACATCTAAAGCAGTTAATATCTATGCTTCTCAAGCTGTTCCACAGAATAGAAATGGAAGGAAAACTTCCAGACTCATTCTACAAAGACAGCTTTACTTTGATTCCCAAACCAGACAGAGATCCAGAAAAAAAAAAAAGACTACTACAAGACAATATGCCTGATGAATGAGAATACAAAAATTCTCAACAAGATACTGGCAAATCAAACGCACAGCATATGAAAAGAATTTTTCACCATGATCAAGTAGGATTCCTATCTGGGCTATAGGGCTGCTTCAATATTTGCAAATCAACCAATAGGATACATCACATTAAGAAAATCAGAGGCAAGAACCACATGATCCTGTCAATACAGGCAGAGAAAGCATTTGAAAAAACATAGCATCCTTTCTTAATAAAAACCCTCAAGAAAGTCAGAATAGAAGGAACATATGAAAACATCTTAAAAGCCACGTATGTTACAAGCCCACAGCTAATATAATTCTCCTGGGGATAAACTGAAAACTTTCCCCCTGAGATCAGGAACATGACAGGCAGGTCCACTGTCACCACTGTTGTTGAACATAGGTTTGCAATTCCTAGAACCAGCAATCAGACAACAAAATGAAATAAATGGCATCACAATGGCAAAGATGAAGTCAAACGTTCACTCTTCACAGACCATATCATACTCTACCTGGAAAACCTGACAGAATCCACCAAAAGTCTCCTCGAACTGATACATCCATTCAGCAAACTCACAGGGTACAAAAGCAATGTACAAAAACCCATCGCATTTTACTATACCAATAACAACGAAACAGAAAGAGAAGTAAAGAAACTGATCATGTTCATAGTTGCACCAGGACCATAAAATACCTATCAATAACCTAAAAATATGAATGAACCAATCCAAAGATATAAAAGTTCTGTATGCTAAAAACTATACAAGGGTTATGAAGGAAATTGAAGAAGACAAAAAGAAATGGAAAAACATTCCAATTTCATGGATTTGAAGAATGAATATTGTTAAAATGTCAATACCACCCAAAGCAATCTACACCTTCGATGCAATCCCCATCAAAATCATGCCACCATTCTTTCCAAAGCTAGAACAAATAATGCTAACATGTGTATGGAACCACAAAAGACCCCGAATATACAAAGTAATATTCAAGAAGAACACCAAAGCAGGAGGCATCACAGTCCCAGAATGTAGCCTCTGCTACAAACCTGTAATCATCAAGACAGTATGGAATGGGCACACAAACAGACACATAGGCCAATGGAACAGAATAGAGAACCCAGATTCAGACCCACAAATGTATGGCCCACTAATCTTCCACCAAGCACGAAAGAGTATCCAATGGAAAAAAACCAGACTCTTTAAGCACTGGTGCTGGGAGAACTGGACAGCAACATGCTGAAGAATGAAACTAGATCACTTTCTTACAGCATACACAAAAATGAACTCAAAATGGATAAAGGACCTGAATGTGAGACACGAAACCTTTAAAACCCGAGAGGAGAAAGCAGGACAAAACCTCTCCGACCTCAGCTGTGGCAATTTCTTACATGACACGTCTCCAAAGGCAATGGAATTAAAAGCAAAAATGAACTATTGGGACCTTATCAAGATAAACACCCTCTGCACTGCAAAGGAAACAAGCAACAAAACAAAAAGACAACAGATGAAATGGGAAAAGATGTTTGCAATTGACGTATCAGACACAGGGCTAGTATCCAAACACCTATAAAGAACTCACCAAACTCCACACCTGAAAACAAATAATCGGGTGATGAAATGGGCACAAGACATGAATAGGTACTTTTCGAAAGAAGACATCCAGATGGCCAACAGACATATGACAAGATACTCAGCGTCACTCCTCATCAGAGAAATACAAATCAAAACCACACTGAGATTCCACTTCACATCGGTCAGAGTGGCGGAAATGAACAAATCAGGACACTATAGATGCTGAAGAGGATGGGGAGAAACAGGAACCCTCATGCATTGTTGGTGGGAAGAAAAACTGGTGCAGCCACTCTGGAAACACTGTGGAGGTTCCTCACCACATTAAAAATAGATCTACCCTATGACGCAGCCATAGCACTGCTAGAATTCAGGGGATTCAGGAGTGCTGATGCACAGGGGACTCGTACCCCAATGTTTATAGCAGCGTTGTCAACAATAGCCACATGATGGAAAGAGCCTAAATGCCTGTCAATGGACAAATGGGTAAAGAAGATGAGGTTTCTATATACAATGGAATACTACTTGGCAATGAGAAAAGATGAAATCTGGCCATTTGTGGCAACGTGGAAGGAACTGCAGGGTGTTCTGCCAAGTGAAATAAGTCAGGCAGAGAAAGACAGATACCATATGTTTTCATTCATATGTGGATCCTGAGAAACTTCACAGGAGACCAGAGGGGAGGGGAATGGGGGAAACAAGTTGCAGAGAGGGAAGGAGGCATACCAGAAGAGACTCTTAAATACTGAAACAAACTGAGGGTTGATGGGGGGTGGGGGAGAGGGGAAAGTGGGTGATGGCCATGGAGGAGGGCACCTGTGGGGATGAGCACTGGGTGTTGAATGGAAACCAATTTGACAATAAATTATATTGAATACAAGAAAAAACAAAAGATGCTCAAAGTCACTCCTCATCAGGGGACTACAAAGCAAAACCACACTGAGATGCCACCTCACACGGATCAGAGTGTGTCTGTGGGTGGGCAGTCAGCACTGCTGCTTTGCTGGGACACAGTGCGTCCTCCAAAAGCGACAAGGGGTGGGGGGGTCTCACGCTTTGGGAAACATGCACAATCAGGAGCAGCGAGGCTCCAACGTAGCTCAGGGTGTCCCGAACCTGGCCCAAACGTGGCCCATCAGCGTCACTGGGGCTCTTACAGGCTCCCGAGCCTCTGTCTGTGGACGAGGAGGGAGGTGGGGGAGGGGCTTGGAAAGAGCACAGACTTGGGTTATGATTGCAAGGAGGCCCGCCCATGCATATTTTTGGGGGTGGTTTTGGCTTCTTGCCTACTTTTCTAGAGCAGTTTTAGCAAATGTGAGAGGATCCTCCAGAGATTTCACACACATACCTGCCCTTACTGAGGCACAGCCTCTCCCCTGAGCAGGTATCCGAACCCTCCACCAGGGCGAGGCCTTTGTCACAGCCCCAAACCTGTGCTGATGTGTGTCCATCGCCCAAGGTCCGCAGCTGAGATCGGGTTCGCCTCTGACGTTGTACCCCAGTGCGTCCGGGTGGGTGCAGCATCCCACCCGGTAGTCTTTCCGCCCTGACACAGTAGTTTCCGTTGGTGCTGGCGCCACAGCGCATTTGCCAGGCGGAGAGGTGGGCGGGAGGCCGGCGGCTCTTGCAGGCGGTAGGAGCCCGCATGCGCTGTGGGGGGTGAGGGAGGTGCTCTTCTGAGCATCAGGCTTCCCCCTTGCTAGAAGTGTTCCACCTAGGAGGATGTCGCCCTGGGGCCCCTGTTTCTCCGAAGACCGTCCCGATCGAGGCAGGTGAGTTCTGGTGGACCCAGCGCCGCTCGGACTCCCGCAGAGGCCACAGTGCCAGCCGTGAGAGGCCGGGTGGCTCGGGGCGCCCTGGTTCTGTTCACTTGGGGGACAGCATTTGGCCACCCTCGGGCGGAAGGCCGGCCTGTCCGTGTGGATGCCCGCAGGCTCTCGTGAGTCATGGTGGCCGCTCTGTGGCGGTGGGGTGTGCATGGGAGCGCCTCCCGTGGCAGTGCTGGCTTAACCGCTCGGCAGGCGGTAAGGGCCCTTCTCCCTGCAGGTAGTGGCTTCTGGGAGGTTCTCCGGGTGCCCGCCTCAGCCGCGGCTGTCGTGTAAGGAGTGTGCCGCCCGCCCTCTCAGAGGCTGTCGGAGACCTTCCCGCCTTGTCCGTCCCCTGACCCCGCACAGGCTGCACACGTTCTGTCCCCCGAGGCGGCTGCCACAAACAAAGGCCGATTAGGCCCTTGCGTCCTGTGGGCCAGGCCCTAGAGAGTCTGGTGAGCTGGGGAAACCCTATAGAAATTGGGAAGTTGAGGAGAAGAAGGGGAGAGTGTCATTTGTTCCCTGGGTCAGTGTTTCTCAGACTCGGTGGTGTCGGGACACTTGGACATCAGGGAATTATTGAGGGCCCCAGAGAGCCTTCGTGTGTGGGGGTTGTGTCTCTTGATCTCTTCTGTGGTGAGGTTAAACCGAGAATTGACGCGGGCGTCTGGGTGGCTCTCTGTGTTAAGGGTCCGACTCTGGCTCAGGTGGTGATATCACAGTTGATAGTTTAGAGCCCCATGTGGGGCTGTGTGCTGCCAGCTGCCAGCCTGGACTTGTCTCAGATTCTCTGTGGCCCTCTCCCTCTGCCCCTCCCCTCACGTGTCCTTTGTCTCTGTGTCAAAAACAAACATTAAGGAAACCAAACCAAATCCGAGCATCTCACATGTGATGAATTCACTTAAAGACGATAAATTAGTACAGATTAACGTACTCATACCTTTCGTGCAAAAAATACGTACATTTTCAGAACAACGCTGTGTAGAAGCATGGCATTGGCATTGGCATTGGCTTAGTGCAAGATCTTTATTCTTCCAGCTGCTTCTGCATTCAGTGTCTTGTGGCCAATTATGTTTAGGAAGGCGATGTGGACTCCCCCAGATGAACAGCTGGAGGCGAAGAGGGTGTGGCGGTAGCTCCTGGGGTGTCTGGATGCTCTTTCCTGATTCTGCACTCAGATGGGTGGGGCTTCCTTGCTTCTCTTGGGGGTTAGCAGCCCGCACAGAGCTGCATTTTTGTGTGGCACACGGTGGACATTTGGAACATCCTAGGCCACTACTTTCAGCTGATCTTCCATACCTTCCACTCAGCGAACACATTCTTGGAACCACCACCTGGATGAAGAAATGGAACCTTACCGTGCTTCCTACCTCCTACTGACTCCCACCGAACGTCCTCCAAAGGTAACCACGGTCTTGACTTTCACCAGC